>NW_016107542.1:3055692-3090694 GCF_001604975.1 Cebus imitator | reverse complement strand
GGGTTTCACCATGTTGACCAGGATGGTCTCGATCTCTTGACCTCGTGATCCACCCGCCTCGGCCTCCCAAAGTGCTGGGATTACAGGCTTGAGCCACCGCGCCCGGCCGCCACTATATTTGGTATAAGATGTGAGTTAAGTTTCTAGCTCCCCTCGCCATAAGTAGTATCTAATATTGTTTATATCTATTTTGTATAACACACACACACATACATATACCATGTTTTGCATTTTGCCTTTTCATTGAATAAATATGTATTTAAAACATAGATTTGCCTCATGAAATAAAAAAATGCATGGGCTTGCATCTTGTGTCTGTATCATAATTTAACTAATCTCCTACTAAGGAACATTTAGGTAAGACAGCTTGTGTTCGAATCCCACTTCCATCACTTTACGAGCTTTGTGAGCTAAAGAGTAAGTTACCTAGCCTCACTGGGCCGCAGTTTCCTTATTCATAAAGTGGGAATAATAGAAGTACCTCTTTTAGGGTTGTTATGATGGTTAAAAGAAGTGATTCTTGTAAACCATTTAGCATACAGTACTTGGCATCTAGAAAGTGCTTGAGATTTAGCTGTTAAAGTCCATTTGTGCTTGTTAAATGTACGAAATTGTTTTCACCAGGATTGCTTACTTCAGTGTAAATTTTATAATAAATACTTTATTTTTTATTATATAAAATTGTACACATTGAGATTTTGCCATCATAAGCTTTCTTTGGGGACCATTATTTCTCCCAAATCCAGTTTTCCTGGGTATAGTTTTAGTCATTATCATTACCTTAGCACATTGTAAGGTCTAGGTCACTGGCAAATTTTTCCACATTTCATTGTTAACAAGAAAATGTAATTTTTCAGGCAATATTTTTAGTGCTAACAAATTGTGCATGTGCAGTTTTAACCTTTGTCACTTTTCTTTTCTTTTCTTTTTTTAATTGGAGACAGTGTCTTGCTGTGTCACTAGACTGGAGTGCAGTGGTGCCATCATGGCTTGACCTACTGGGCTCAGGCAATCCTCCTGCCTCAGCCTCCTGAGTAGCTGGGACCATAGGCATGTGCCACCACACCCTGCTAATGTTTTTCTTTTGTTATTTATAGAGAAGGAGTCTTGCTGTGTTGCCCAGCCTGGTGTCAAACTCCTGGGTTCAAGCAATCCTCCTGCCTTAGCCTCTCAAAGTGCTGGGATTACAGGGGTGAGCCACCACACCTGGCCTAACTTTTGTTGCTTTTGCAAATATATTATTTCTACCAATTTTATTTTTTCTGTGGTATTCTGGACAAAATGTCCTTAGTAACAACATTGCAAAGTCAAACATTTTAAATTCCCAAATATGCTTGGGTATATTTCTGAATTCACTCATCAGGTACATTTGCCTCTCTAAGTTTGAATCACATTGTTTAGCTGTATAACACATCTGTTAGGATTTCTTCTTTTGCATTAATAGTTTTCCTTTAGCTGAACTTTAGTTTCATTTTGTCATATTTCAGAAATATGGAGTTTTTGTTTGTTCATTTGTTTGTTTGTTTTTGAGAAGGATTCTTGCTCTGTCACCCAGGCTGGAATGGAATGGCATGATCTCGGCTCACAGCAACCTCTGCTTCCTGGGTTCAGGCGATTCTCCCGCTCCAGCCTCCCAAGTAGCTGGGACTACAGACACCCAGCATCATGCCAGGCTAATTTTTGTATTTTTATAGAGATGACGTTTCACCATGTTGGCCAGGCTAGTCTTGAACTCTTGATCTCAGGTGATCTGCCCACCTCAGCCTCCCAAAAAGCTGGGATTACAGGCGTGAGCCACCATGCCCGGCCAGCCTCTGGAGTTTGAACAAAGATCATGAGTTCAGTTTGAGTTCAAAGACAAGAAAAGACCTGTGTCCCAGTTAGAGGTAGCAGGAATTCTCCATTATTTGGGTAAAGGTCAGCCTTTTGTTCTATTCGGGGCTTAAAATTGATTAGATAAGACTCACCCACATCAGGAAGGGCAATATACTTTACTCAGTCTGCCTATTTACATGATAATTTCATAACAAGAGCAGCCTGACAGATATGCCCAGAATAGTATTTGCCAAATATCTGGGCACTCATGCCCTAGTCAAGTTGACAGGTAACCATCACAGTTGCCCTGCAGCTGTGATCAACCTGCCTGGTGTACCTCATTCCTTTTGTTCAGATTGTTCAACATTAAGTCTTCCCTTTTATTTCTTCTCCCTCTACCCCTCTCCCTCTGCTTTCTTTCTTTTTTCTTTTTGTTTTTTACTTTATAAAGGTTTTCCAAGGACACTTCCACAGGCAGAAGCTCTAGATAGAGCTTATCAGATCGACACAGTGATTAACCTGAATGTGCCCTTTGAGGTCATTAAACAACGCCTTACTGCTCGCTGGATTCATCCTGCCAGTGGCCGAGTCTACAACATTGAATTCAACCCTCCCAAAACTGTGGTGAGTAATTGTTGTGGAACTGTCCTATAGCAGACTGTCCCTGAGTCCTCTTGCCCTCACAGACATGTTTTGTGAACTTGGAAATCCTCTGCCTGACCAAAACTCCTGAGGGTATATTCTCAGGTTACTTGGTATAGTTGAGTGATCTAGTCCACTGAGCTTGGTGCTAAAGGTGCCCCAGGAGCAACAGGGGTTTGTTACTCATTCAGAAACATTTGTTGATTTCCTACTTGGCCAAGGAGTGTGTTAGGAGTTGGGCTGATAGAGATTCATAACACCTTGGTTTATTTAGTACTTGCAGTTGAGATTCCCAGTTTATAGCTGAATCTCTTTGTATATATGTGAACTTACTTAGAGCCTGCTTAGAAAACCTTTTACTCCAAGGCTAAAGTGACTGATAACTATGGAAATGAAACTGGCGTCTCCCTTTTCTGTTGGCGATGATCTGTCTTGAGGTTGGATTTCATTTATTTAAAAGTTAGCACATTTTTGTGCTTGGCACTTGCACAGAGATGTCTGTTTAAAAATAATTGAACTGCTTATGAAAATATCCTTCAGAAATATGATATCTGATACTAGTCTCTTCTAATCCTGTTTAGGGCATTGATGATCTGACTGGAGAGCCTCTTATTCAGCGTGAGGATGATAAACCAGAGACGGTTATCAAGAGACTAAAGGCTTATGAAGACCAAACAAAGCCAGTCCTGGAATATTACCAGTGAGTTTTTGCTTTTCCGAACTTCTCTTGCATAATGGTGCACTAAGTCTGGTTATGATTTTCCTTACTCTAGAGCTGAAATGCGAAAATGCCAAAAGACCCAGTTCACATGGGCTTAAGTAATAAAGGAAATACATTAGCTTGTATAATAGAAGTCCACAAAAGGCTGTGCTGCAGTCACACTTGGGTTTGACCATGTTGCTGTTCTCTTGGTTTTGACTTTCTGTGTGTATTGGCTTTGTCCTTAGGCTTCCTGCTTGGTAGCAGACATTTGGAGGAATAGCCAGGGCTTCCTCTTTCATGAAGGCTGAGGGGTGACCTTTCCCCCAATAAAAAGAAGCCCAGAGCATCACTCAGATGGAGCTACCTTGAACAGCCACTGCAGTCAGGGAATGCCTGGCACTAATTGTTACAGGCTTGGGTTACTGCCCATTGCAGAACCAGTCATTGGGGTGGGAAGGATTCCACTGATTACACTGACTAGTCCACATCCAGAGCTGGCGGTGGGACAGTCTCACCCAAACTCTGCTATGTACAGATATTCCTCAATGTATAATGAAATTATGTCCTGATAAATTCATTGTAATTTGAAATACCAAGCACCATAACTTAGACTGCCTTAAACATGCTCAGAACACTTAGATTAGCCTACAACTGGGTGAAATAATCTAACACAAAGACTGTTTTATAATAAAGTATTGAATATCTCATGTAATTTACTGAATATTGTACTGAAATTGCAAAGCAGAATGGTTGTACCGGTGCTCGAGGTACAATTTCTACTGAATGCGTGTTGCTTTCATGCCATCATAAACCTGAAAAATCCTGCCTTGAATCATTGTAAGCTAGGTATCATCGGTAGCAGAGGGAGGGCTGGAATGAATGCTGGGGAGGCAAATCTAATATTGCCCACCACATTTGTCAATACAGGATGCTGTGGTGTAGAAGAATCTCATATGGCAGCTAATCCCTCAGACTATGTAATTGGCTAGCAGTCTTTAAAAGCTTACATTCTAACATTGTTTTGTCTGCAACACATATGGGAACTGTACTGAATAAGTATTTGACTTAAGCTAAGAAACTTACTCAGTTTTCTTACTGAGCCTTCCTTCTCCTTGCAGTGGATTGACTGCCTCCCCTTTCATTCATTTGCTTATTGAATACTGACCCTGATCACAGCAGAACAGTATCACGGGCAGAACAGTATCACGGGCAGAACACAGACTCTGCAGCCAGAATACCCAAGTTCAAGTCCCACTCACCATCTTTGCCTTCACCTTCTGCTTAACCTCTGCCTGTTTTTTCCTCTATAAATTGGGGAAGAGAGTAAAGGGTTGAAAGATTAATATGTATGACTCTTAGAACTGTGCTTAACACATAGAAAGCACTATAGAAATGTTAGCTATTGTTATTGTTGTTGTGGTAGAGTATGTATGCAGTAAAAATCTGAAGGAATAATTTCCAAATTTATTTTAGAGACAGGGTCTCACTCTGTTACCCAGGCTGGAATATAGTGGTTCTATCATAGTTCATTGCAGCCTTGAACTCCTGGGCTCAAGCAATCCTCCTGTCTCAGCCTCCCAAGTAGCCAGGAATACAGACCCATGCCACCACACCTGGCCAATTAAAAAAAACATTTTTTAGAGATGAGGCTCTTGCCATATTTCACAGGCTGGTCTCAAAGTCCTGGCTTCAAACAAGCCTCCTGCCTCAGCTTCCCAAAGCATTGGGATTACAAGTGTGAGCCACCATGTCTGGCCTTTCAAACTATCTTAATTGTTTTTGGAGCATAAAATTACAAGGTTGGCAATCCACTTTTTATAGTAGCCATTACTGTAATTTTGCCATTTGTTTAATGATGCTCCTTCTGAAAATTACCATCTCTTTTGCCCTGCCTGGGCAAGTTATTTAACCTCTATGTCACAAATTCCTTATTTGTAAAATCAGGCAATATTAAATAGCATCTACTTTATAGGGTTGTTAAAGGAATTAAGTGTTAGAATTCACTGAGGGTGTTTGGCAAAATATTAAGGGAAATATTAGGGAAAGTTATAAGGTTATAATCTCAAACCTTTGAGACTATAGTCTTATAACTTTCCCTAATATTTCCCTTAATATTTTGCCAAACACCCTGAGTGAATCTTAACAATTAAGTGAGAGATCCTAGAAAGTCTTACAACAGCCCTGATGGCTATTAACTCATTCGTTGTCAGCAATTATTGTTTACTCTCTTGACACTGTGCTAGGCCCTTGGTCCACACAGACAATTAGATCCAGTCCCTGACAGGTCCCAAGAAGCTCTGTATGTGCGTGACGTTGGGGGCTGGGTAGACAGTATTTATTATACAATGTGAAATATTCTTATATTAACTAGGAACCTAATTCACACCAGCTTAAGCAAAAGGGAAATTTATTGGTAATGTAACTAAAAAGTCAAAAGTGGATGGCTGGGTCCAGGTGTTGAAAAACACCCATCTTGAGGCCTCAGTCTCTCAGCTCCATTGTCCTGTGTTGACTTCGGTCTCACATGTGCTCTCCCTGTGTTGCAGCCCCTCAACTTTGCAGTTTACCTCCTACTAGTCAGGAACTCCAGAAGAAAAGAGCCTCTTTTGCCAGCAAAGTCTTGGGGTTGGCACCGATTAGCTCTGATCATGTCCATCTTCAAAGATGCGGAGTGGGAACAGTCTCTCCTGACCCTCGTGACTGAGTCTGGTAGAGAGGTTGTTTCCCAAAAGTAACCAGAAGGGAGAATGCATTGTTGCTGGGCAGATAACACCAGCACTGTAAGGCTATGAATAGATAATCTCCCAGTGCAATCATGAACCAGGGGTTGTTGGGATTCATTCTGTCCAAATATCAAAATATGGGTAGGAGCCCAGGACAGTGCCTCATGCCTGTAATCCCAGCACTTTGGGAGGCTAAGGCAGGAGGATTGAAGAGGCAGAAATTCAAGATCAGCCTGGGCAATATGGCGAAACTCTGTGTCTACAAAACTTGAAAAAAAAATTAGCCAGGCATGGTAGCACATGCCTATAGTCGCAACTACTTGGGAGGTTGAGGCAAAAGGATTGCTTGGACCCAGCAGGTTGAGGCTGCAGTGAGTTATGAATGCGCCACTGCAGTCCAGCATGGGTGTCAGAGTGAGACCTTGTCTCAAAAAAAAAAAAAAAATGTGGGAAAGGAAGTTGAGGAAGGCTGCGAAGATGCAGTGAATGACATAGGTCTCTATCTTAGGAGATACCTTAGAAGTCTTTCTAGGCTGCTTCTGGCTTTTGCTACCTCTTGCTGTTAATTCAAGCTTTTCTTTTCTTTTTTTTTTTTTTAGAGACAGAATCTCACTCTGTCTCTCAGGCTGGAGTGCAGTGGTGCCAACTCAGCTCACTACAGCCTCCGCATCCCAGGTTCAAGCTATTCCTGTGCCTCAGCCTCCCCAGTAGCTGGGACTGCAGGGGCGCACCACCATACCTGGCTAATTTTTGTATTTTTAATAGAGATGGGGTTTTCCCATGTCGGCCAGGTTGGTCTTGAACTCCTGATCTCAGGTGATCCACCCTCCTGGACCTCCCAAAGTGCTGGGATTACAGACATGAGCCACCATGCCCAGCCTAATTCAAGCTTTTCATTCTCAGTTTTCACACATAGAACTAGAGTAAGACTTAACTAAAAACTCTTAAGTTATATTTGCAAGAACGTTAGTAATAGCATTATTATTATTATTATTATTTTAAAGACAGAGTCTTGCTCTGTCACCCAGGCTGGAGTGTAGTGGCACAATCTCAGCTCACTGCAACCTCCGCCTCCCAAGTTCAAGCAATTCTCCTGCCTCAGCCACCCAAGTAGCTGGGATTACAGGCTCGTGCCACCATGCCCGGCTAATTTTTTGTATTTTTAGTAGAAACTGGGTTTCGCCATGTTAGCCAGGATGGTCTTGATCTCCTGACCTCGTGATCTGCCCGCCTAGTCAGCGTTGTTATTTAAAAATGCTGACAGTTATATTGTTGGGGTCTTTTGTTTTGTTTTGTTTTAAAAAAGCCTCTTAGCTGTGGGACATTATAGAGTAATTGGTCTATATTTACAAACAACATGATGCCCTTACTCTTTGAAGGACCAATTGTTGAAGCTGGTTCCATGTTATTACACAGAAATAAAAATGACGAATGTTTATCCACGATTTAGGATTGAATAGGCGCCTGCAATTGTGCCCTCAGTAATTAACCCACTTGTGACATTGGCTTGATTTTTAAAGTGGCTCTTCAAGTGGCTTACAACAGTTAAGAAGCTTGATCCCTTGAAAGCTATACCAGGTGCCTGTGAATTTAGAAGCAGGAGGGTTTCTAATATCCCAAGAATGCCGTATTTGCATAATTTCCCATCTTTGCAGTGTTTCTTACCAAGAAAACAGTGGGTGTTATTTAAGCTAACTGTGGTAAATTTTATGAGGTATCAAGAAAGGAATGTTTTTGTCCTTAGTGAAGCCCCTGAAAACCTAGTAAGAAGGGCTACAAAGGTATGAGGGATCCTGTTTGCACAGAAAATATTTCTGTGTAAAAATAAACCAGAGTTCTTAGGTTGCCCTTACGCACCCTTTAAACCAGTGCGTATGTGTGTAGGTGGACTAGAGGAGGGGTGTTAGCAAAAGGAATGCCAGAATCTCTGGAGGGAATCTGTGTGGCTTTAAAAGCAACCCCAGGATTCTGATCCTCACTCCTCACTATATTATCCACAGGAAACTGGAGTAAATAAAATATACTTTGGCTGCTGGTCTAGTGACAAGCTAGGCAGATCTGCCTGGGGAGAAATGAAGATAGTCAATAGGAAACCCAATAAAACTGAAAGAGTGGAATTCAAAATTCAAAAGAGTGAAATAGAGGAAAAAATAAATGTTGGCCTAGGCAAAAAGGAAGGATATTCAAGTATTAGAAAGTAGCTTTTGCAAAGGAGTAAGTAGACAAAAAAAAANAAAAAAAAAAAAAAAAAAAAGCTGACAGTTATCCTAATATCTTACAGGTTCTCTTTGGAAATGTACTACCAACTTGGTGACTGGGGCTAAGCTACATTATAAAGATGTGATTTTATCAGTAAAATAAGAAAATTTGAGCTTTGGAAGGGATTAAATGAACTATTATATGTAAAGCATGTAGCACAGCCTTTGACACACAGTGTATGCTCAATAAACTCAATAAATGATAGGTGCTGTTATTATTTACTTAATTTTATTTATTTACTTTTTTGAGACGGGAGAGACGGAGTCTCCCTCTGTCGCCCAGGCTGCAGTGCTGTGGCGTGATCTTGGCTCACTGCAACCTCCGACTCCCTGGTTCAAGCAATTCTTCTGCCTCAGCCTCCCAAGTAGCTGGGACTGCAGACGTGAGCCACCATGCCAGCTAATTTTTGTATTTTTAGTAGAGGTGAGGTTTCACCATGTTGGCCAGAATGTCTTGATCTCCTGATCTTGTGATCTGCCCGCCTCGGCCTCCCAAAGTGCTGGGATTACAGGCTTGAGCCACTGCACCTGGCTGGGTGCTGTTACATTTCTGTAAGCCAAGGAATACAATTGAAACTAAAATCTAAATTTTCCAATGCCCAGCCAAGTGCCTTTCTCTCCTGATTACACAGACCTATACTTACCAGGACTCCTAAATCCACATCATCATCATTTACAGAAAAGCTTTGAAAGAGCTTATTAGGAAGACTCAGACCTGTGTTTCTTTTGTTTTTGTTTCATCTTTAGGAAAAAAGGGGTGTTGGAAACATTTTCTGGAACAGAAACCAACAAGATTTGGCCCTATGTATATGCTTTCCTACAAACTAAAGTTCCACAAACAAGCCAGAAAGCTTCAGTTACTCCTTGACGAGAAATGTGTGTAACTATTAATTGTAAGATGGGCAGACCTCCTAGTCCTTGCATTTAGAAGCTGCTTTTCCTAAGACTTCCAGTATGTATGAATTATTTGAAAATTTTATTACTTTTATTTCTATTGATTTTATTCTGGATACTAAGAATGTGCCAAATGAGTCAGATACTAAGATTCATCCTTTGAAATCAACTAGTATGTTGATTTCAGTTATCCTCAAAAATATCAATGATGTCTGAACTTTTAAAACATGTTAGAGCAAAATTAAAAGAGCATTTGTTAGTAATCTAACATTTTGTTCAGTTAATAAGTGGTCAGTAAAGTTTCCATATTTTTCTGGAAAACTAAAAAATGTTACATGTCATTTGGGGAAAATGTCAGAAATTTTTGCCTAGAATGATGCCAAAAAAAGACATTTCTAGCATTTTGGAACATGGTGAGACACTATATAAAATTCCAGAAAGAAAGCAACTGGATTTATAGATTTGTTGTAAGACACAAATTCACTGCTGCCTTTACCCTAAGAAATGTATATGCTAACCACATATGCTGTATTTATTTTGTTGTTAACCATACTTTGTTTACTCAGAATTTTCAATATGCTATAAAAATTTATCAATTCACATAAAGAAAAATCTTACTTTAAGATGACTTGTTTCCTTTGAAAATGCATGTGTACTGAGGGTTATGATTTATGTCAGAAATTGACATTGTAAGTCCTTGGACAAGCACCAGAGTTGAATGAATTTTCAACACAATGTAATTAAAGTCTGTTTTCAGATATGTTACTTAGGTTAAGAAATGTGTTTTAGGATCTACTTGCCAGTTTCTCTTTTTTTTTGATCCAAATGATTGATCGGCCCTGATAAAATAACGTTATGGTACCATCCCCAACCCTGCAAAAAAAAAAAAAAAAAAAAAAAAAAAAAAAAAAAAAAAAAAAAAAAAAAAAAAAACACCAAAACTAAAAAAAAAAAAAAAAAAAAGAAAAAGAAAAAAGAGAAAACCCATGGCACTATGTAAATAAAGTAAGCATACTGTCATTAGTAAATAGATGAGGCATGCCTGGGAAATGCTCCCTTGACATAAATAACAATCAATCATAATTAGTAAAAAGGTATGCCAATAAAAAGAATTTACATGATATGTTAACAGGAAAGTAAGTGAGTTTCCTGAAGGAGTTCTTTGTTCTTGATCAAAGGAATCAATACCTGTTCTCCAAGATGGCGGCGGAAAAAAAAAATCAATACCTGTTAGCATTCACTGCCACCTTATTTTAAGGAGAAAGAACTCTATTGGTGTCATCTGAGCAGCCATTTAAATATTGGAATCTAAAGTGATTCCTTAGTGGGACAACAAGGATGGTTGCTGATGTACTGTTTGGTCTGGTAGGAGAAGTGGGGCAATATGAGAGGTGGAGGAAAAGCTTGATTATGTCTTTGATGATATATTTACTCTTACTTTACTTGGTGCCAAATCAAATGAAACAAGCCCTCGTACAAGCTGTTATTAATTACCTTTAAAAATCTGTTTTATTTTTTTCCAGGTACTTAAAATACAAGTAAGTGGTTCTTATGTATTTTGGGGGGGAACATTTTATTTTCTTTTTCTTCCAATACTTTAAAAATTCATCAATCTTTTAAAATGAACGAAGGTTTTTTAAAAAGAATTCTAGTAAACATTTCATTCTTTATAAAACTTTCTCTAATGTCTTATTTGAATGTTAATCTTATGTGCTTTCTAAAAATGTTGTGAACTACCAAACTTATGGATTATCACTAGGTTATCAGGCATATATTAGTCTTTATCAGAATAAAATGAATTTCATAACTGTGGCTACTACTTTGTCGTTGGTTCTTCATAGGGCCTGCTCCATCCACCTTCCTTTCTGCTGCCTGATGTCTCAGTGGCTTTGAATGTGTTCTCATAAATGATTTTTTTTTGAGACAGAGTTTTGCTCTTATTGCCCAGGCTGGAGTGCCATGGTGAGATCTCTGCTCACTACAACCTCTGCCTCCTGGGTTCCAGCAATTCTCCTGCCTCAGCCTCCCAAGTAGCTGGAATTACAGGCATGCGCCACCATGCCCAGCTGATTTTTTTTTTTTGTACTGTTAATAGAGACAGGGTTTTCTCCATGTTGATCAGGCTGGTCTCAGACTCCTGACCTCAGGTGATCTGTCTGCTTTGGACTCCCAAACTGCTGGGATTACAGGCATAAGCCACTGTCCCCAGCCCCTAATAAATGATCTTAAAACAGTCCATAGGCTTGTTCCAGTTAATGCAGTACTTTATCTCCTGCTATGGTAGCCATACCTGCCTTCATAATACCCTTAGGAGATTTGGAAATCAAAGTGAGCAGAGGAAGAACATGGCTATGAGAATTAAGACTCTTCTTTCCTGTGACCATTCCCTCCGCACTCCCAAAATACTTAGCCCAAAGTTTTGCACATACATTCATTACTTTGGGAATGAATATGACTGTAATACAACTTTTTCTTTATTTTTTTGAGACAGGGCCTCACTCTGTTGCCCAGACTGGAGTGCAGTGAGTGGCATAATTGGGTCACTGTAACCTTGAACTCTTGGGCTCAAGCAATTCTTCCACCTCAGCCTTCCAAGTAGCTGGAACTATAGGCGTGCACTGCCATGCCTGGCTAATTTTATTTTTTGTAGAGACGGGGTCTTGATATGTTGCCCAGGCTAGTCTCCTGGCCTCAAACAATCTTCCCGATTCAGCCTCCCAAGTGCTGGGATTACAAGTGTGAGGCACTGTTCTCAACACACAAAAAAATTCTGTAATGACCATCATTAAGATTTATGTACCACATGGAAATGCATGTATGGAGCTGACTGCCATGGCTAGGAGAAACTACTATGCTATAAAAGTCAGAACAGCATCTCAACCCATTTATTTTATAGAGTAAAAGTTATTTTGCTATACCTTTTGTGAGCAGAGTGTACTGTGGGAAATGCAAACTGGCAGTTGTTAGCATCATCCAGAAGTTTTCTTTCAGTTCTGAGTTCCATTTGAAATAGCTTAAATACTGGCTCAAATTTCTAAACCCCACCTGGTGGATACTTCTCCCCCAGCTATATATAATGGCATTCTAACAAGATATTTTGGATCCTTAACAACTTGTGACAAAACTGCCCTATACTAACAACAAATCATTGTAATTATACATCTCAAATTATGTTAAATTGCTATACTTGCAACCAAACGCAAGAATTTGTATTTAGAACATGTTGTGTCTTCTCATTGACAGAAGTATATTCTCAGACCCTGATAAACTGTAGAAATAGCTTTCCTATCTTTGCAGTTAGAGATTTTCATCTTGGAAGTTATGGTTAAACAATTTTAAAAACACAGTTAAAATAGTCTAGCTGTGCTTAAAGCTTCTGGTAAAAGCCAATACGCTTTGTAGAGTCCTTATCCCCCTCTCCTGCTTTTTGTTTTCAGCACACTAAATGATACTAAACACTAAGTGAGTTTTTCCATATACAGTACTGAATAAACTGTCATGCCAAAGTATATATCAGTCCAGCACTGTGACATATTTTTCTAAAAGATTCCAAGTTAAATGTCTGAAGTGTAAATAACATGGAGAATCATGCTGTTAACTATGTGAAAGATGTGAGAGTTTTAAAAAATCATTTTTGGCCGGGCACGGTGGCTCAAGCCTGTAATCGCAGCACTTTGGGAGGCCGAGGCGGGTGGATCACGAGGTCAAGAGATCGAGACCATCCTGGTCAACATGGTGAAACCCCGTCTCTACTAAAAATACAAAAAACATTAGCTGGGCATGGTGGCGCATGCCTGTAATCCCAGCTACTCAGGAGGTTGAGGCAGGAGAATTGCCTGAACCCGGGAGGCGGAGGTTGCGGTGAGCCGAGATCACGCCATTGCACTCCAGCCTGGGTAATAAGAGTGAAACTCCGTCTCAAAAAAAAAAAAAAAAAATCATTTTCTATATTTAGAGAAGATCAAACAAGTCTAATTTTTCAAAGCTTATGAGGATGGTTTCACTTCATATTAAGGTAAACAATCCATAATGAACTTATATTCATCCTTGTATTCCCCTCCCCGACCCCCTTGGCTTACATAGTAAGCAAATACTTTTCAGATAAATCAATTTCTCAGAACTATGCAATTGTATATAAATGACCATTACAGAGAAATTGATGGATAAGATTTGAGGGTTTTATTAAAAGTATAATGTTTGATATAGTGGCAAAATTGAAATGGAAAGCCTAACTGCAACTCAGACAAGTACCATGGTTTTGTCCCACACGAATTTAAGAACTGAAATACATGACTTTTAGAAAAGTAAGCCTATGTTTGGTTCTCCTCTGAAAATATCCCAAGGTTAACTTGAGGATCACTTTGCCTAAACCTACAATCAACTTTTTTCATCCTGTAAGAAAATCTACTTACTAAAACAGACGCAAATTTTTTGGGCAGCATGTTCATTTTTATTTTTGAGATGGCGTCTCGCTCTGTCACCAGGCTGAAGTACAGTGGTACGATCTTGGTTCACTGCAACCTCCTCCTCCCTAGTTGAAGCAATTCTCCTGCCTCAGCCTCCCAAGTAGCTGGGACTACAGGCGCATGCCACCACATCCAGCTAATTTTTATATTTTTAGTAGAGACGTGGTTTCACCATCTTGGCTAGGATGGTCTTGATCTCCTGACCTCGTGATCTGCCCACCTCGGCCCGCAAAATGCTGGGATTACAGGCGTGAGCCACTGCACCTGGCCATTCATTCATTTTTAAAAGGGCAATATGCCAGTCTGAAAGAAGAGGAGGACCTGATTTTCCTCAAGTTATGAGATTGTGAGCTCATTAGACAAAATTTGAAAAAGCCCACTAATGGTATAATTCGAAGAGAATGTTACCCATCTACCTAAGAGTAATAATTTTAAGTCAATATTTTCTCCACTACCACTGAAAAAAATGACAATGAGTTAACAGAAAATAAATGGACAGCTGTTTATTAAAAATTTTTATTTGAAGATTAATTGCATCAAGTGAAACAAGAATCTTTGATGATACTTTGATGTAAAAAATGTTTCATTCATGTGTTTGTACTTCCCATGGTTTAGTTTGTTCAGGGTAAACTGTCCAACCTGAAATCTAAATTATCCCTTTGCTTACTATACTCTCATTATTTCTTAAGAAACAACAAAAAAAGGACATTTCATTTGGTCAGAATTAGTTTTTAATACCAAAGCAAAATAAAAAGGATGTCAATTGACTGTTTCTAGTGCTAAAGTAAGGCTATGTAATTTATAGTCTTTAAGTGCAAATTATGGCATCAGTCAGTGGTTCCCAAAACAAACCCAATCATATTTTCATACTCAAAACACAGCATTTTCTTTTGCAAGTAAAAATATATAAATCAAGTTTCAAAGAACATCTTTTCAGTAATTGCTGTTTTAGAAACAAAACCCCTCAAGAATAGTTTACTCAGTTTTTGATACTTTCTCTCCCGCCAGTCTTCAGTCATTAAATACCTCTAACTTAAAGAAGGCAAAATGAAATTCAAAACAATTTGAATGCTTACAGGCAAATCCTGGGCAAGAAGGGAAAGTAATAGTTCAAGTAACATTTCTGTGAAACTGGCAATATGGCTCCTGTGTCTGCCCATTCTGTCAATTTGGTAGGAAGGCAAAAACGAGAGCTTGCTTCAGAACAGAATAAAAAGAAAAAAATGTCTAGGACTAGGTCATGGGTTAAAAAAAAAGTACAGGCTGACAAATACTACTATATAAATTAGTCAAACATTTTATTATAGAGTACATAAAGCACAAAAAGACTTTATTCTGAAAACCAGGAAGATTGTGACGTTACAGAAGTAAGAGTCAATAATTCCAGTCCATTTCTAGGGTACTAAGCGCCTGATCACCTCAGTTAAAACAAGATACAAATGAGGCCAAGGTCACAGGTCTGATCACCCTATGGGTCCCTTAGCACTATTTGGTTTTTCAAGTTGAGACATGTATTCCCAATCCTAGTTAGCCTCCTTCCAAGTGTTAGCTACTAGTCTTAATGGTTACTTAGCCAAGGATTACACCCAAATATAACTAAAGCTTATGTTTAAGTTGTAAGATTAATCTTTCAAGCATAAGGATAGCATAATTAGCATTGTTACCTAATTCTAAATAAACGAAATCATCAAATATCCTGGCATAATTGAAATGACTTACAGAGGAACTAGTAAAGCTTGGAAGCATTATATGATAACTGAGCTGAAAAAGGGGAAATGCCAAATGTTGTAAATGCCATCATTACCGACAAGAGTCACCAAATTCTCCAAAATAGGTAATTGGCAGCTCAAGGCAGTTAGCACTGCAAGATTTCTCGTTTTTAAAAAAATCATTTTTAAGAGTCCTTTTTTAAAGGGCTACAAGAAAAACCAAAAAAAAAAAAAAAAAAAAAAAAAAAAAAAAAAAAAAAAAAAAAAAAAAAAAAAAAAAAAAAAAAAAAAAAAAAAAACCAAAACAAAAAAACTAAAAGGCTACATCAGAGTGAAACAACCTCAAATTTAAAAATCAGATTATTCCTGTTTGTTCTTACAAATCATTAGTATTCTTTTAAAACTTACTCCCTGAGAGATCCCAGACTGTGTTAAGAAATTAAGAGTGAGCTTGACGTTATTCTTATTAAAAAAGAAAATCTGTATTAGCTTATCACTTTGATATTACTAAAACTCTTAAAGTTAGCAGAGTAAAATCAAATTCTAAGGAATTCAGTTTTGAGAATCATTTGAGGGTAAATGCACTGTCCACATCAAATTTGTATTATATTCAAGGATTTAACTGATGGTGCCGAAAGTCACATATTTAAGAGTTAAGACTTTTAATAATTGTACCCCCCAACTTTAGTAAGGCCGATTACCAACTACTGATTTATTGCTTTTAATGTGATGAAACACCAGATTTGACAGCTAAATTAGCAGTGTGATACAGGTACATTTTTATCTTTAATCATTTTTGTAGAATAGGACATGTACATATCCATATAAAAAGAGACTGTAGCAGATGCCTCCCAGAATCGACCAGTTCCTGTAAACATTGCATTTGTGCAGATTTTCATACTTTGATTCCAAAATTGAGAACAATAAGATTAAAGGCAAATTTAGTAGCCACAAAAAGTCCAGTTTGACTTCCTGCAACATATGGTACCACTCCTCTCTTCAGAACAAAACAAAACAAAAAACCTAGCAGCACATTAAAAAAAATGTACAAAACGTTTCAGTACTCTTTCCCTCCCATCAAAAAACAAACAAAAATAAAGTGCAGCACCCATAAAAGTGTCAAGAAAATAGCCAAGTTCTTCCTTTCTTGTAACAAAATAGCACTTGGCCTCAGCAGTTTTAACCAAATTATACAGTGTCCATCATTTTGGGTTCATCATCTTCTTTATGTACCACTGAGTTTAAGCTGCAGAGAGCTGTATTGATAGAATACTGAAGATAATCTGGATTCTGGGGAAAAAGAAAAGGCGGATGGGGGAGAAAATGCATTATAACCAGTTTTATGATAGTACATACATACATATTCAGTTTCATAGTCCTATTTCTCTGCAGTGTAGTAGAGTAGTAGGTAAGAAGATGTGAGTCAGACTTGGGCTGAAACCCAAGAAAATAAAGAAAAAAAACAGGATGCTATCACCTAAGAGATGTGATAAAAGAATGATACATATGAAAAACAGAATTGTTAACAAATACCACCTTTCTTCTCCATTTAACAAAACCATACATTATTTAATAATACAAGGCAAGGCTACAACGTCCACGTGTTTATATATACATAGCTACTGATAATTTAAATACGGTTTGAAGCCAGCAATGCATTTTTAAGATTACCATCTAATTACAATAGTAAATACTAAAAATGCAAATCATCTGAATAATAAAATCCATTGACTGGGTAAAAATTCTGGATATCTTCAGGGTCTATTTTGTTTTGCCAAAAGTTAAAACAAACTCAGTGAGAAATCTGGACTCTTTTGAGAGGTATTTAGACCCTTATTTTTTAAACTGAGAATAAAATATCAGCTTGTATTATACTATGAATAAAGGTATAGCCGTTTACGACCCAGAACTTTAGAAAATTGTTCCCCAAGAATTCAATTTTGTCTACTCAACTGTTCTGAATATCTGCTAGTTACTTAAGACTTTTACCACTTGTATTACTAGTTTTATTTATATTTATTTTATTTAATAAACACCAATGAGGAAAATGGTCCAAACAGGAGAGATGCCTTAAACGTCACCATCCAATAGGAGGTTGGGAGGCAGAGTTTTCTAAAGATCCTCAGAAAGTGCAACACTTCATGAGATTCCTTTATTGTAAAAGTCAGAAAGCTAGCTGGAGTTTGGATGACTCACAATCAGGTCTTTATAAAGGAAGTAGCAGAGACAACTGACTGAGGTCTGGGATACTCACACTGGGCCTCAGTTTTAATCCTGCCTCTATTTAGTAGAGCAATCCTCAAGGAGAAAAAAATTTGCAATTTGGTAAAATTAAAAGCTAGCCTATAGGATAAACCTAAAGTAACTGCTGTTATATCTACATCCAAGAAGACTTGGATTAGACCTCTCAAAACTAAGAATAATGAAGAGTATTTGGCTAATTTCACAAGATTACTGTCAATTATATGTAAAAAAAGAAATTAAAAGCTAAATAGTTATCCACACTTAAGCTTTATCCAAAATGATCAATATTTTTGTTATCTTGTCCCATTCTCCAAAAAAACAGCCTTAAGACCTTTTTCTGACAATCCAAGCATAATTCTCTGTAAGCTCACTGGAACAGAGCTTACAATTAGTTACTCTATTAAGACTGGGCTCCAGTTTTCCATGACACAGTTTTGAATAAGAGAATTGGCTGAGGAGATTCCCCAAACTCATCCATCCATCTTCCCAAGGACTATAAGATACTATCATACAGAGACTTTCAAAAATAAGGAATTGATATACCCAACCTAACCTATACTTAAATTTCATTAACTGACCCATATTTTCATCTAGTAACATTCTCAACACATATGATTCAACAGTCTGTGATATAGGTGAACAAATAGTGAAGCAGAATAGAAATCCAAAAGTAGAACATTAATCACTTATTGTGTTGACTTCAGGCAAATTACTTAAGTTCCATGACTTTCAGTTTACTCATCTATAAAAATGAAATGAAAATGAATCATAGGAAAAATGAGAAGATTAAATTATATGTGTGAAAGTGCTTTGTAACCTATAAACTGATATAAAAATGGGATGTTATTATTATGGTAAGATTTTTCTTCCAAATCTCTAAACTGATGATTTGGTCTCTCAAGTAGCCTCTTTTTATTTCCTTCAACTAGTCAATGATCCTTTCTGCACAGGTAGCATCTGACTGAAATTTTGTCCAGCTCTTGTATCTTTCAGAAGGACTATACCAGGATGCTCAAATTACTTGCCAAGAGAAATTGGTCTCCCACCGTGAGGACATTAGCCCAGCTTAATTAAATCTGAATAACCCTGATAATATCAGCAATCCAAAAGTGTCAGAATTGTATAATC
Organism: Cebus imitator; assembly: GCF_001604975.1. Classification (NCBI taxonomy): domain Eukaryota; kingdom Metazoa; phylum Chordata; class Mammalia; order Primates; family Cebidae; genus Cebus; species Cebus imitator. The sequence continues at coordinate 3,072,112 of NW_016107542.1, read as the reverse complement.
CTAGTCCACCTATGACTCTAAGGGATGCCTAGTATCTGATATCAGTTGCTATCTAATATATGTAACAAGAACTTACTTCTCTCAAACCAGAGGCAATTTCTAAATAATATAGGCCTAAGATACTATAATGTGTACCTTTTCTTCTTATATTTAGAATCAATTACACCCTTCCAAAGTCTCTTTTTTCTTTCCCTTGCATTATGTGACATTTTAATTGCAGGAAGTTTATATATTGGATTTCACAGTGACTTGGTCACAGAATTCCCCTGGAAAAACTACTTCCCAGTGGGCTACTTCTCAGGAACTGAAGAGAAAAATAATCACTGACATAAAATTAAGAGAAAATCTGTAGGAAATTTGTAGGGGGAATATTCCTTACATGTCTAACTAAGGGGGAACATTACTAATTATTTAAAAATCAGACATTTATTATTTCCATCCTTGAGAAATTTTTTTTTTTCCAGGCAGCCTCTAGAGCCAGAGTAGGCTCAGAGACTCATAAGAATGATATTTTTGAGTGGGGTAAATATGATCAATTACTCCCCTTAAAGGGCATACACTACATGTAATTGGAATGGTGAAATTATAGTGACATAAGGTCCAGGTCACTGAAAATCTCAATTTTTAGCACTTTAGGAAGTCTAAAACTAAACACAGGACTCTCCTCACATTGTCTTTTGAATGAGACTTTCCTTCTTACAATATAGACAACAGATTAAACTGGCTAAAGCTGGTCTTAAAATCTTGGAGCCTGGAAATGAGAGATGACTGGGCTCTATTAAAGTGCTACTAGTAAAATCAAATGGATAGGAATTATCTAATAACTTAAATCCTAACTAAATGCTAGTTGTAATCCTAACTAGAATCAGGCAGACCGGTGGTCTGATGACCTCTCCTTTTTGATGTAAATTGTTTCGTATTGCCCATATGACATGGTTTTATCTTGATCAAACCACTTAAGACTTTGAAGAGGCTCAAACAGTTGGCCAATATTACCAGATACAATATTATCAGCTACATTAATGTGTTCTAAAAATGTCACCTCTGGCAGACAATACCAACACTAAACAAGAAAATACTAAATAAACGTAAGCAACACATCACACTGGTTCCACCTGCACGTACACTTTGAAGCTAATTCATCCTAAAAAATTCAACATGGCATAGTTCTAACTCAGAATGAGATTTTTAAATTTGAGACAGAGTCTCACTCTGTCACCAGGCTGGAGTGCAGAGGTGCAATTTCAGCTCAGTGCAACCTCTAATTCCCTGATTCAAGCAATTATCCTGCCTCAGCTTCCCCAATAGCTGGGATTACAGGTACATGCCACCATGCCCAGCTAATTTTCGTATTTTTAGTAGAGTTGGGGTTTCACCATGTTGGCCAGGATGGTCTCGATCTGACCGTGTGATCTGCCCGCCTCGGCCTCCCAAAGTGCTGGGATTACAGGCACGAGCCACTGTGCCCGGCCTAGAATGAGATGTTTTAAGGAAGAGCCATCTTGAAGAGTTTATGATTGAGATGATCAATAGCTAACATTTGTTCTTAAGAATGGTTAGGTACAACTAATCACTACTACATTAAAAGGAGAGGAAATCTGGTATCTCTTAAATACTTGAGGTGAGATTCAGTGCCAAAACATGGCATGAAATAAGATTCAACAGTTATCTTCTGAGGCAGGAATATTTAAAATGGTAACACATATTAAAAAAAAAAAAAAAGAGTGGACCAAAATAACAAAAATTATGTGAACTAATATGCTTATAAAATAAGAATTTGGCCGGGCACCATGGCTCACACCTGTAATCCCAGCATTTTGGGAGGCAGAGGCAGGGGGGTCACAAGGTCAGGAGTTCGAGACCAGTCTGGCTAAAATAGTGAAACCCCACCTCTACTAAAAATACAAAAAATTAGCCTGGTGTGGTGGTGTAATCCCAACTACTTGGGAGGCTGAGGCAGGAGAATCGCATGAATGCAGGAGGTGGAGGTTGCACTGAGCCAAGATTGTGCCATTGCACTCCGGCCTGGGCAACAGTGCAAGACTCTGTCTCTAAATAAATAAATAAATAAATATTTACTTTTCCAACTTACCTGTGGTAAGGATTCTGATAAACCTATAGATCCAACACCAGAATGGGGAACATGATTCTGAACTGCCATAGGTTGAAAACTTTGTGATTGAGAATAAAGTCTTACTCTTGACTTGAAAGCTTCAAGTTCATTTTTGAATGCTTCAAAATAACCTTCTTCCTCTGCCTAGAAAAAACAAAAAAACAAAGATTGTGTTCTTCAAGATTTCTAGACACAGTAAATTCCAGAAAGCATATAACGGGTCTGAAGTAAAGAAGTAATGACAAGGTGAACAGTCTAAACAAAGAAACCACCACAATCCCTGCCACATTTGTGAAAACTACCTGATTTATAGAAACATTAATAATTGGTTTGCTCCATTTCCTTATGCTTCAGCAAAGTAAACTGATAAAAAACAACCCCTCCCTATACATATACACACAACTTAAGCCTTTCTCTGTATATTCCTTGATTTATCTGAATCCTTAACAGGATCCAAAATGGTCCTCATTTAATCTCTCAAATTCATTCTATCATATTCCTACTACCAAACAATCAAGGGATATTCTTAAAACCTTTTAATTCTTCAACAATTAATGAGGGGGCATTATTACCTGTTTTTAGTAATTTTCTAACTCTATATTCCCTACTTATAGGAGCTATGAAAATCAAATAGAATTCAACGGTCAACACAATTATGGAAATATCTTGTTCTAGTTAGGCAAGTACCTTCTTTTCAATATTAATGGAAAGAAAAAGTATGATAACTTACATTGAGGGAGTAGAACTCTTAGGCAACTCCCTATTGGCAACTGCCTCTGTTTATGTCTCCTCTGAATACAGAGAAATGATACAGAGATTTATTCTACCAATAGAATGCAGGTTTTAAGTTCAAGTAGGGTGAACTGTAGGTTGTGTAATCAGGTTAAACCTGTGGATTAGTTATTAGCATCAGCATCTATTCAAATAATGTGGAGAATGACCTGTGCTGCCATCTTATCTTCTTACACATTTAGGAAGAATTTCCTCAATTACATTTTAGCACCTCACTTTATAAGAACTTCTGTGGACACACAGTATGTCATATCCAAAAGTATTCTTTCTGAAAATTAACAGCCACAATTGCTCACCTCACTGCATGCCTAAGGTTTAGGGATGCAGATACAGAGTGATGACAGATTTTATATTATTAAGTAATCTATGGGCCACTTGCTTAATTTCTTTATGCTAATTTCTTCACCTATAAGACAGCAACAGTAATTTTCATAAAATGTTATATGGATTTAATGAGTTAATCCATGTAAAGTGCTTAGAACAGTCCCTGGAACAAAGCAAACCATAAAAATGATTATTTCATAATTAAAAAGTATTATTAACAATAATGTTAAGATTGAAGACCAGTGCCTTTCAGTTGTACTTCATTTACTATGTTAAAGTAAATGTCAAAGAATATATGTATGGTTTGGCCATGTTCCATTCTTTTATTAAGGACCAGTTTAAACACATCTATTAATATAAGATGAAAAGGAAAGTATAGTTTTTACTACTTTTATGTGTCAAGTTAAAATTTAGGCTAGATTGGGCGAGGTGGCTCAATCCCAGCATTTTGAAAGGTTAAGGTGGGAGGACAGCTTGAGCCCAGAAGTTCAAGACCACCCTGGGCAACATAGTGAGACCCTATCTCTACAGAAAATTAGCTGGGTATGGCGACATACACCTGCAGTCCCAGATACTTGGGAATCTGAGAGGATGATTGCTTGAGCCCAGGAGTTCAAGGCTGCAGTGAGCAATGATTGCACCTCTGCACTCTAGCCTGCATGACAGAGCAGGACCTTGTCTCTAAAAGCAAACAAACAAAAATTTAGACTAGTCACCAGAAGGAACCTAGCTAAAATGACATGTCAAATATTTAGTATTAAAGTTCAACTGTTTGAGGAAAACTTCGTATTTTGGTTCCATTTCAGAAGAGTTTAGGGCATTTAAGTTAGGACTACTGCCACATTGATAGGTTTTTTAAAATATAAAAATAATAATTTTATCTGTTTATAAAAGGAAATATTCATAGTAGTACATGAAAAAGAAAATGGAAATTGTTTATAATTCTACCACACAAGTATAACCGAAGTTAAACTTTTGGTATATTTCCTTTTAACTTCTAACTGTATATGTCCAAATATATCCTATGTGCAGAAGAACATGTAAAAGATATATGCACAATTTATTCAGCAAAACCCCCACTATGTACCCCTAGAAAATAGGAAATAGATCATTACTAGTATCCTAAAAACTAGTTCTCAAGAGCATTCCCCCTCCCTCCCTGAGGTTATCATTATTGTAACTTTTGTCTTCTTAATTATTCCTTTGTTTCTTTGGTTTTACTGCATATATATGTATCCTTCAACAATATACTTAGTTCTGCCTGTTATTAAAAAAATACTTTATGGCTGGGCATGGTGGCTCATGCCTGTAATCCCAGCACCCTGGGAGGCCAAGGTGGGTGGATCACTAGAGGTCAGGAGTTCAAGACCAGCTTGGCCAACATGGCAAAACCCCATCTCTACTAAAAATACAAAAATTAGCTGGGTGTGGTGGCGCACACCTGTAATCCCAGCTACTCGGATGGCTGAGGCAGGAGAATTGCTCCAACCCAGGTGGCAGAGGTTGCAGTGAGCCAAGATCACACCACTGTACTCCAGCCTGGGTGACAGAATGAGTCTCCATCTCAAAAAAAGTACTATATATACTTAAGAAGTATATATATACTTTAAAAGAAATACAAAATATGAACTTTGATACTAGATATATCTATTTAGTCTCTATCTAGACAGATATATCACTCTGTGGTTTGTTTGATTGACTCTCCTATTTTTTTAATCCAAGCTGATGTTGGCTAGTATTTTATAGAATGAATATACAGGTTGCATATAAGAAATGCTTGGTACCAGAAGTTTTTCAGATTGTGAACTTTTTCAGATCTGGGAATATCTGCATTATACTTACCAGTTGAACATCTCTAATTTGAAAACACAAAATGTGTATTTCCTTTGAGTGTCATGGCAATGCTCAAAAGTTTTGGATTTTGGAACATTTTGAATTTTGGATTAGGAATACTCAACCTGTACCAAAATTTATTCATTGTTCCTAGGCTTTTTGCTATTATGAACAATCTACCATAAACATTATGGCAACCTAATACACATGTGTTAAGAGTTTTTCAAGGGAAGCAGTTCTCTTTACAGTCTTGAAAATTATTGAGGACCCTAAAGAGCTTCTGTTTATGTGAGTTATATCTGTCAGTATTTACTGTTAGAAATTAAAACTGAGGAATTTTAAAAATATTAACTAAAAATAACGACAAACTCATTATACCACCATTAGTAAGATTTTTATTAAAAAAAAAAAATTGTTTGCCAAAACAAAAAAAGTTAGTGAGAAGAGAGCTGCTTTTCCTTCAGTTTTTCTAAATCTAAATCTAATAATGTCTGGCTTTACAGAAGATGGCTAGATTCTCATATTTGTACTTTCACATTAATCTCTACTGTATACTACTGAGAGAATGAAAATGAAAATAAAAAAATAACATCTTAGTTTGTACTTCTGCATTAATCTCTATTGTACACTACTGAGAGAATGAAAATGAAAATAAAAAATAACATCTTGGTATTATTATGAAAATAGTCTGGACTCAGGACTTCCTGAAAAGGTCTTGAACTCCCTCAGGGGTCCCTGGACCACACCTTGAGAATCTACTCTCTAGGTTGTATACACCTAGGAGAATTTCTGGGTGTTAAGGTAGGCACTTGTTGAGCTTTACTAGAAAATTTTGCAAAGTGGTTGTTCCAATTTATACTTCCACTAGCAGTGAATGCAAATTCTTATTGCTCTACTTCTTGGGCAGCTTTTAAATTATTACTAATCTTGTGAGTGTGAAATGTACTTAATCTTTATAGACATCTATTTTTCTTCAACATGGCCAACAACCTCTAGTATGTACTGCTTCTTGTGAATTTATAATATAAGCATTTCTTCAGCTCACTACAAATGATCCATTAATATAATTTTAAAGAATGCATAATATTCTATGTACCATAGGTATTTTTAAATATTCCCTTAACTGATGAATTTTTAGGTTGCTTATTTTTTCTTTATAAAAGTCTGATTTTTCATTAAACTGTTAAGTTCTACACATGAAGAATGCTGTATCTATTTTGCTTAACAGCGCATCCTGAGCATCTGAAACAGCTGTGCTTTGCATCAGGCACTCAATATTTACTGAATGAATTAATGATGGAACACAAGTTTCCTGAATACACACATTCCTTTGAATGAGTCTCAATTTCATACATATGCTATAGTACAACCTCTTATATAGCTCTTGTAAGCCTAAATTAGCATGAAATTAGCAATACAAATTTTCTTTTCACAAGAAAATCTACAGAATTTAGCTTGTGGCATACTGCTTGGATGCTTTCTATTGATATGAATAGAACAAAGAGGTCTCAGCTAATTACTTACTTTGGCTTTCTGGAAAAATAAACGAAAACACCCTCTTGGATCCACATTACAGTTTTTGGCCATTTCCATAATAAACTGCATTACAACGGCCTGATGTGCTATTTGTTCCATTAAAGCCCCTTTCTGAAAAGAAACAGATTTAAATGATATAATAAATATATAAATATATTTAATTGGCATACTGATTCAAATTTTGAATTTTTAGAATACTTTTGATTTACTCTCTTTAGTTTTAAGTCAAATAGTTTACAAACATATAAACAATATATCTTAGGGTTCTTTTTTTGATAATTTGTATGTGGACCAGAATAACTAATGGAAGACCATGCTCTGAACTTGATTTAATACTGTGATTACTGTCTGGATTTAAAAAAAATATGACTTTCTGCCAGGCATGGTGGTGGCTCACGCCTGTAATCCCAGCACTTTTGGAGGCTAAGGCGGGCAGATTACCTGAGGTCAGGAGTTTAAAACCAGCCTGAACAATGTGGTGGAGCCCCATCTCTACTAAAAATACAAAAATTAGCCAGGCATGGTGGCAGGTGCCTGTAATCCCAGTTATTCAGGAGGCTGAGGCAGGAGAATCACTTGAACCCGGAAGGTGAAGATTACAATGAGCCAAGATCCGTGCCATTGCACAACAACCTGGGCAACAAGAGTGAAACTCTGTCTCTCTCTCTCTCTATATATATACATATATATATATATATACACACACACACACACACATGACTTTCAGGCCAGGTGTGGTGACTCATGCCCGTAATCCCAGCACTTTGGGAGGCCGAGGTGGGTGGATCACTTGAGGTCAGGAGTTTGAGACCAGCCTGGCTAACATGGTGAAACCCTGTTTCTACTAAAAATACAAAAAAATTAGCTGGGCATGGTGGCATATGCCTGTAATCCCAGCTACTTGGGAGGCTGAGGCAGGAGGATCACTTGAACCTGGGAGGCAGAGGTTGCAGTTAGCCAAGGTTGCACCATCGCACTCCAGCTTGGGCAACAAGAGTGAAACTCCATCTCAAAACCAAAAAAATAAATAAAATAATAAAACACTTTCAAATTAGTTTGAAAAAAGATTATAGTACATGGAAACAGGAGAGACAGGGGTAGAGTGGCAGAGAAAGTATAGTGGAAAAGCCTCTGCATGCTAACTCAAACAACAACAAAATCCCACATTAAACTCAAGCACATCTGAAAGCAAAAAATGGTAATTCCATCTAATGACCTTCCTGCTTTCTTTTAAAGGGCATAATATAGAAAACAGAACAAAACATCAATAAAGTATGAAATCAGATTTCCACTAAGGTACCCAGAAAGTCAAGGTTCACATAATAATACCTTCTCAGCTTCTAGGTGAAAACACCATAAAATAAGATATTTAGCAGTTTCTTCACATACAAGGTATGGATGGTCAGACAAAAATCTCTGACTATCATCCCATCGACTCAACATACCTGTAAAAAAAAGAATTGAACCATAAATGTCAAATATTTTCTTTCTTCCTATAAGGGAAGAAATACCAAACATTCTTAATTCATTAATCTCTCAATGGTATTTTTTTTTTTTTTTTCTGAGACGGAGTTTTGCTCTTGTTACCCAGGCTGGCGTGCAATGGCGCGATCTCGGCTCACCGCAACCTCCGCCTCCTGGGTTCAGGTAATTCTCCTGCCTCAGCCTCCTGAGTAGCTGGGATTACAGGCACGCGCCACCATGCCCAGCTAATTTTTGTATTTTTAGTAGAGACGGGGTTTCACCATGTTGACCAGGATGGTCTCAATCTCTTGACCTTGTGATCCACCCGCCTCAGCCTCCCAAAGTGCTGGGATTACAGGCTTGAGCCACCGCGCCCGGCCCTCTCAATGGTATTTTTAAATGATTCTCTTTAAAGACAATGCATATTACCAGAGCAACAGATTACGGTAAATAGCAAGTGAGGGTTAATACTCTTTAAAGCAATATATAGTAGACCGGAAATAGCTTCTAAAATTCACAGAAAGCTTTATTTCAGATAATTAGTCTAGAGTGGCCAGCTCAATATCAGAAAGTCCTGCATCTAGGAACGCCCGAAGTCTTGGGCAAACTGAGAGTTAGTTACGTAAGCCATTTACTCATGAGTCTGTTATAAACAAAGTCTTCCAAAAATTAGTTAAGCATATTTGAAAATGGTTGCCATTTTGTTTCAAGATGTCAAAGAAATCCAAATACTATTTAAGGTATATCTGTACCTTTATCTAAATTAGTAGGAAATTTGGTCAAGGTTAATACCACCACAAAGAAATCATGGAACCAGCAAAATGTTAACTTTTTAATGTTGTCTAGTCAGTCTTATAAATGAATAGATTTTATTTTTCTTTTCTTTTTTTTTCCATAAAGATGAGGGTCTCGCTATGTTGCTCAGGCTGGTCTTGAACTCCTGGCCTCAAGAGATTCTCCTGGCTAGGCTTCTTGAAGTGCTGAGATTACAGGTATGAGCCACTGTGCCTGGCTAACTGAATAAATTCAATATAGCAGTGTTAGGTTTAGATTCTTTAGACATGATCATACAAAGAAGTCTGATATTCATGGAAATTTTGTAGAGCTGACTCAATAGTTTAGCAGTAAACCTTTCCTGTGGGCATGAAATGAACTCCTATATATTTAATTCCACATCAGTACACAAGAAAGAACAAAACTGAAGACAAATGTCCTACTGAGAATACACAGCAAAAATGCGAGTCAATTAAAAATAAATGATTAATTTTTCCTCACTTAAAAAAAGGGGATAGGGCCAGGCATGGTGGCTCACACCTGCAATCCCAGCACTCTAGGAGGTCAAGGCGGGCGGATCACCTGAAGCAGGAGTTCAAGACCAGCTTGGCCAACATGGTAAAACCCTGTCTCTACTAAAAATACAAAAATTAGCTGGGCATGGTGGCAGGTGCTTGTAATCCCAGCTGCTCAGGAGGCTGAGACACAAGAATCGCTTGAACCCAGGAGGCAGAGGTTGTAGCGAGCCAAGATTTTACCACTGCACTCCAGCCTGGGTGACAGAGCAAGACTTCATCTCAAAGGGGATAGGCTGGGTGGGCATGATGGCACATGCCTGTAATCTCAGCACTTTTGGAGGCTGAGGCCAGAGGACTGGTGGAGTCCAGAAGTTACAGGCCAACTTGGGCAACATAGTAAGACCCTGTCTCTACAGAAAAAGTTTAAAATTAGCTGGGCATGGCAGTGTGCACCTTCAGTCCCAGCTACTTAGGAGGCTGAGGAGGCAGGATCACTTGAGAGCATAGGAGTTGGAGGCTGCAGAAGGTGTGATGGAACCACTGTGCTCCAGCTTGGCTCACTGCAACCTCTGCCTTGCAGCTTCAAACAATTCTGCCTTAGTCTCCTGAGTAGCTGGCATTACAGGCACGTGCCACCATGGCCGACTAATTTTTGTATTTTCCTTCATCATGTTGGTGAAAGGCTGGTCGCGAATTCCTGACCCCGTGATCCACTCACCTCGGCCTCCCAAAGTGCTGGGATTACAGGCATGAGCCACCACGCCTGGCCGAATGTTAATATTTTTTAACTACCTATTTAATACCTGAGACAAATTAACACTTGATGTTGAAAAAAAATTTTTTTTTTAAATCTGAGAAATACTTACCATCACTTGATTTCAAAAATGCACACTGAATCAGTATGAAATTGAGAAGTTAAGTTACAGGTAGTTGATACAGACCTTTGTAGAAATTGTGTGGAATTTTGTAAACAAAATACTTAAAGAGAGGTGGGGTATGGTAGCTCACGCCTATAATCCCAGCACTTCTGGAGGCCCAAGCAGGAGAATCACCTGAGGCACAGAAGTTTTAGGCCAGTCTGGGCAATAAAGCCAGACTCTGTCTCTACAAAACAAAAGATAATTAGCCAGGTGTGGTAGTCCCAGCTACTTGGGAGACTGGGGCAGGAGGATTGCTTGAGCCTAAGACATTGAGGCTACAATGAGCTATGATCTTGTGACTGCACTCCAGCCTGGGAAATAGAGCAAGACTCTGCCTCAAAAATAAATAAATAAATAAAAGAGAATCAATCACTTAGTGGAACAGAATATACCTCAAAATAATGATATTATTTTGGACTTTGTAAACAAACTTGTATACAAATGAAAAGTAACAATCTAAGACGGTGACTGAGAAAGCAGAACTTAACGGCCCAGGTTCAAATACTGGCTTCACCATTTTACCATCATGGGCAAGTCGCTTTATATACCTCCATTTCCTCATCTGTAAAATAGTATCCAACTCGGATTTTTGTGACAATTAAATGCTATTAACTCATATAAAGCACTTAGAACAGTGCCTGAGACATAGCAAATACTCGATAAATGATAAACACTAATTTAAAAATGTTTATTTATCTAATCCTTTGGTAAAGGATAATACAGTCATTTAACAACCTAGCCAAACAAATTCTTTGAATGCTTGGCCACTTTGACAAATTTAAATATTTTAATTATATGCTTTAGCCCATGTATTTCCCTAGTGAACATCTAAATCTGAATCCATCCATTAACCCTCGATATGCCACCTGATTCCTAAAATTGTCCTGAAATACACAAATACACATGTCCTTATTACTGATTTCCCTTTCCTCTTTCATTATACTGATAGAATTTTTTTTTTTTTTTGAGAGACAGGGTCTTCCTCTGTTGCCTAGGCTGGAGTGCACTGGTACAACCACAACTCATTGCAGCCTCAACCTCCTGGGCTCAAGCAATCGTCCCACCTCAGCCTCTGGAGTAGCTGGAACTACAGGTATAAGCCACCACAACTGGCTAATTTTTTTTTTTTTTTTTCTGAGTTTCTCCAAAAGGACTATGCAAATAATGAATATTTTTGCATCTTATTTAGTAAGCAGAATATATTAGTTACATATACATATTTGTTTTTTGGTAGAGGTGAGGTTTCACTGTGTTGCCCAAGCTGGTCTTGAACCCCTGGGCTCAAGTGATCCTCCAGCCTCAGTTTTCCAAAGTGCTGGGATTACAGGCATGATCACCATGCCAGGCCTAAAATGATACATTCTAACACAATGCAATAATTCATTTTAATTTCTCTATGTACTAAAAATCTCCCAGCTAATTTGTGAATTCCTTGAGGAAAGCTGTATGACTTTCCCATATTCCTAAACTCCAGATCTCCTATATTTCCAATCATCTACCACCATATGCATTTCTACCAATATGCCTGCACATAAATCCATCTTACATGAATCCAAACCAATATTTGTCTCTCTGCCATCCTACAATGCTTCCTAGCCTCCAGGTTACTGAATCAAGCATTCTAGAAATTCCTCTGGTATTTCCATTTCTCCCACATCAAACTGATCATCAAGTCCTGTAGTTATACTACTCTGATCAATTAATATTGTGAATCACACAATGAATTCTCTAATATTAAGCCATTTTGAATTCTTAGGATAAACTCTTTGAAAATACGTTTCTCAGATTATAAAGTTTATTTATTGTGAAGAATTTTTAAAATCCAGAAAATAAAAGTTATCTGTAATTCTACCACAAGAGATGGTTATTAACATTTTGATGTATTTCCTTCCAGGCATATTTTTGAATAACTTAAAAAAAAATTAAAATCATACACATTTTATATTTATTTCACTTCATATGTAAGAGTGCTTTACATTAAATGTTTTTCAAAAATAGAATATTGATGTTTTTTAAAAGCAATAATTATTTTGAAGAAGTTGTAAATATTCAGTCAGTACAAACAAAAAAAATCCTATCATAGTATTTGCACAAATGTTTATAACTCTTGATAAAATTTCCAGTGACAACATCCTACACATTAAAAAAGGCTGAATCACAGCTAACTTTCGCTGAAAGTGAAGATGATGTGCTATGAAAAATTAGATGGCTCAAAAAAGCTTCTGATGATTATAAAACCAGTGATGTCACAGATGCATGTAACTTTGAGTATAACTGTTGTGAAATTTAAAAGATAAAAGGCTTTGTTTCTAAATTAATATTTTATAAAATGTGAATTAACTAAATTAATAAATTAAATACAAATATAGGGGAAAAATCAGATTTCACTGTGTTATAATATTCTATGATATACTGTACCATTTACCATTAGGTGGTAAATTCCACCTAATTTTAAGGGTAAAAGTAGCACAAGAAAAGCAGTCAACAAATAGTGTAAGGGAAAAGTTAGGAAAAACTCTGAAGAATATAAGTACAGATCAGACCAAAGAAGCACTGTGTGAAGGCCCTATAGCCCTACACAGCCCCCTTACATACCAGGCTCATGTCATCCAAGAGTCTAGAATGCAATCCAAGTCCAGAAAGCCTCCAACTGGAAGCTTTAATTACATCTCCTATTGTAGATGTATTTAAAAGAGTATACCATAGGCTATTATCCTGAGCAAACTAACACAGGAACAGAAAACCAAATATTGCACGTTCTCACTTATAAGTGGGAGCTAAATGATAAGAATACATGCACACACAGAGAAGGAACAATGCACACTGGAGCTTACCAAAGAGCGGAGGGTGGGAGGAGGGATAGGATCAGGAAAAATAACTAATGGATACCAGGCTCAATACCTGGGTGAGGAAATAATCTGTACAACAAATCCCCATGACACATGCTTACCTATGTAACAAACCTGCACATCCTGCACGTGTACCCCTGAACTTAAAACAAAACTTCAACAATGACAAAAAAACTCAAAGGAGTTATACCAATATAGTCATCATTTTGCTAAGCTTTCTTCTATTATCACAATAAGCATACATCAGAAACCTTCCATCAAGCAGGTATAGCCACAAGTTTTTACTGTCTAGTCTACAGCTCTATCAACTCTGTGCCATAATTCAGTCTACAGGGATTTTTATTATCTCATCATTCCCCATGACTACAAGTTGGTTCACTCCCCATAGATGGAATTGGGTAAAGCAAAAATTGCAGGTATTCCAGGTCCCTTGTTAAGATATATCTATGCCAGAGTGGGAAATAAAACACACGAAAATTTTGGGAGCCTACTACCTTCATACCATTCCTGGGGAATCCAAAGTGCTGTGGCAACTAGTGTATCTCCTCTGAAGTAAAAGACAATATGCATTTCCACTAAGAAACAGGTACAATGTGACTCTGGAAATGGCTATGATCTGGCTGGGTGTGAAAACAGCAAGGCTCCGGTATTACAAGATAATATATGGGAGGCTCACAACACACAATGGCAAAATGATTGCTTATTAATCACCTGCAGATGTGAAGTCAGTCTTTTTCCTCAACTATCTCATTATTTGCACCACAGTTTCATAAACTCAGGGGCCATGGTGGCACAGGTTTGAGATTATGCAGATTGAACAGTGTAGGCTTTTCCCATTAAGGATGTTCCAGTATTCTAATCCAGTTTAGCGACTGAACACCTAATTTGCCAGTAGCAAAAAACACCAAAATCTCAATATGGCACAATGCACTGCAGACATCAATCAGTGATCAAGTAGCAGGTTAATTACCTTGGTTCCATTTCATCTCAGAGGGCCTGGTAATTCCTCACTTGAACGAGCCCACTCTAGATCTGGAAGTGCCCTCCCTCCTTGCCATGCCTTCAATCAGTAATACATCTGTAGTCTTACTAAATGAATTAATCACCACACCACATTATTTTTTGACCCAAAAACTCATTTTAGAGCAAAAGAAATAAGACTGTAGGGTTCATGAAATTCACTGTTCTCATCATGAACATTACTACCCAGAAGCAGCAGGTTTTATAAAATGGTGAAATGGTTTACTGAAGATTTATAGTGCCAGATGTGTTACAACACTTTGTATTATTTGGATATTTTCCTACACAAAATTGCTCTGAACAAGGCACTCAGCTTACAGTAAAAGTGAAACTGTTTCTCATTTACTAGGTTTCTCAGGGCTTCAAAGCAACCAGCTTTCAGAGCGCCAACTGGGTGAAAACACCTTGAGGAATGTTGTTTCACCAGATCCAGTACGTGCTCTGAAAGAGCAATCGGTGTATGGTAGTATTTTTCTTTCAGCAGAAAAACATGGGCCTAGAAAGCAAGAACTGTAGGCGGGAGTGGCAACTCACATATCACAACTAAGATTCATGTGCAAATTTTTTGCCTTCTATCCTTATGACTCAAGGCTCTGCTCATTTAAAGATTTCACTATCCATCCAAGGGAGGCCTGTGTATTCATTTTTTTCCTATTATAAATAATGCCACATTGATTTTATGTAGAAAAACTTTGTCCTTATTTCTTCAGGTACTATTCTTGAGTTAAATAGTCTTTTTTCTTTTTTTAAAGTAAAAAGTATGAGCAAAGTGAATATTTTATGAACAATTTGCAAGAAAGGAAGGGAAAAAATTGAAAGTAATATTTTTCGTATTGATATAACTGAAGCATAAATGAAATAAAAAACTTTAGGTAAAAAAAAAAAACACCAATAGAAAAAGGATTTCAAAATACCATTTAAAAAGTTCATGAACATATTACAAATAAAAACCATGTTTACTAAATTAACAAACTACTTGGAATTAAAAGTTTTAAACCTTAACCACCAACACTTCCCAGTAGCATTTTCATGCCAGCAGTATCATACTGCCTATAATTCTCAGAACACACCATGCTGTTTCCTAACTGCCTTTCTCATGCTGTTGCTGTTGGCTTGCCTCCTTTATATATGAAAAACTCCTATCTGTCGCTCAAAATCAAGTGCAGACGCTGGCTCCTCTGGGAGGCCTTAACTTATATCAACTACTCTCTTACCCCTTTTCCACAGTAGAAAAAAACTATTTTTCAGTTATTTATATATACATTTCTATTACTATATTTATCCGAGTAACAGTTCAAGGATCTGCCTGAATTATAAAGCATCATATCTAAAACCAGAAAAAAATGAATACTAATCTTTTAACCAACAGATAATCAGATTCCAAGAAAGCAAAGAAGAAAATGAAAAAAGCAAAGACTAGCTAGGAAATGGAAAGAGGCTATGGAATACATAAAGTGGCCTTAGAATGTAGTACTATGTAATAATAATTTTGCTTCTCTTTGCCATTTGGTTTGCTCTGTCAATTAATTTTATTTATAACAAACACAAATTCTAAAACAAGATCTATACAGCTGTGCCAGAAGTAGTTACAAAACTGGAGTTTGCCACTTTTCTTTTTGCCTCTCATTTTATGAATCCATTTATTGCACATGTACATATGATACCAAACATTACAAAGAAGGAAACCCAAGTAGACTTACCAAAATGTCTGATTTTTTGCTCATATTTTTGCATAAATGATTCTGATTTATCTTCAACTTCTGTTTCTTTTCTTTTATCTTGATTAATAAAACTCTAAGAAAAAATTTTAGAGACTTAAATCAGATTTTAAATTCTAATTGAATCTTCTTTCTCAGATACTGAATACCTAGCAATTCTTCCTATAGACAATATATGTGGTATAGTATCATACTGATACCACATGATTAAATTCATCTGCTAAACTATTTTTTAAAATTAAAATTTTCTTATATGGGAGCCTTATTAATTTTGTTTAAAATCATGTATATGTGGAAAATTATAGGTTCATCTTAGAAATGATACAGAAAAGCAACTGAATTAACCTTTTTGGTAAGCTGAATCTCTCAATTAAAAGTAGGTATAGAAACATCTTTTATATTTTACAAGCATAATTTACTTTTGCATTATTTATTCCCTATAAATATTTGCAACTCTTGCCTAATCTTTTGAGTTCTTGCTGGAAATAAACTCAGACATTCAGAAATTCTAAGCATGTAAAGTATATTTACTATAAATTCTTCATTAAGACATAAACTA
>NW_016107542.1:3027482-3055670 GCF_001604975.1 Cebus imitator | reverse complement strand
TTGAGACAGGGTCTTGTTCTGTCACCCATGCTGGAGTACAGTGGCACAATTATAGCTCACTGTAGCCTCAACCTCTTGGGCTCAAGTGATCCTCCCACCTTAGCCTCCAGAGTAGCTGGGTCTACAGGTGTGAGCTACCATGCCCAGCTAATTTTTAAATTTTTGTAGAGATGAAGTCTTGCTATGTTGCCCAGGCTGGTCTTGAACTCTTGAATTCAAGCAATCTTTTTGTCTTGGCCTTCTAATGTGCTGGGATTACAGGCATGCACCACTGCACCTGGCCCTTTGTTGAATTTCTAATAAACTTCTTAGAAGAGGCCAAACAGTTTGATTCTTAAAGTCAAGTACAAATTTCTATTAAGGAAGTGCTTATTTTCATTTAAATAAGTCATAAAATACACCAAGAATAAAGTTTGTGTCTAGCTAGAAAAACTAGCAGAAGTTTCTTAGAACATTGTGTGATCACATTTATACTGTTATCACCACTGCCAAAAATGAAAATTGCAAACTAGATCACTGCCAGTTTACAATCAGGAAGCACTCAAAAGTTGACATAATTCATAATAAAAGATTTTGGTCTGGCTGGGCACAGTGGCTCACGCCTGTAATCCCAGCACTTTGGGGGGCCGAGGCAGGTGGATCACCTGAGGTCTGGAGTTCAAGACCAGCCTGGCCAACATAATGAAACTCCATCTCTACTAAAAATACAAAAAAATTAGCTAGGTGTGGTGCCAGGCACTTGTAATCCCAGCTACCCGGGAGGCTGAGGCATGAGAATCACTTGCGCCCAGGGGGCAGAAGTTGCAGTGAGCCAAGATCACGCCATTGCACTCCAGCCTGGGCAACAAGAGTAAAAGAGGGTCTCAAAAAAATAATATATTTTTTTCTTTATATAGTCTGCCGATCTAAAGTCTATCTACAGTCTAGATAGATCAGCACTGTCCAATAGAAATATAATCCAAGTTGCAAATGTAATTTAAATGTAATTTAAAGTTTTCTATTAGCCACATTAAAAAGCAAAAAGAAACAGATGACATTGATACATTATTTTATTTATCCTAACATATCCAATCTGTTATCATTTCAACATGTAAGCAATACAAAACAATTATTAATATTTTACTTTTTTTGGTACTAAGTCATTGGAATCTGGTGTGTATTTTACATTCACAGCACATCTCAATTCAGACTAGCCACATTTCAAGCAGTCAATAGCAAATGTGGCTAGAGGCTATCAAGTTGGATAGCATAGATCTAGACCAGTTCTCTCAAGTCTCAAGCTCCCAGACAAAACCAGTGTAGGATTTTGAGCAAATAACTGGAACATAAAGATAGTCCTAATTAATTTGTGAGATAAACGTAGGCTATCTTAGAACCTAAGTTTAAAGAAATATTTTCTTTGTGACCACTGTGTTAAAAGAGAGACATTAATTTTACAAAACAAGAAATATTACTTTGAACATTCCTTCTGGAAGAAAAAATTATTTTAATAGTTTTGGGACATAAATGCAGAACAGAAAATAAGAAGATGCACCCCTTTCAAACAATATATACAGATAAAGCAAATGATTCAGATAAAGAATAATCCTATTGTGGAAGGGGAGAAAAAGTATATATAAATTAGTACAGGCACAGAGAAAGTTCAGAAAGATATGACTCACTGTTAAAGTACTGATAGGATTAGTGGTGAAGTACATTTATCTATGTGTGTTACTGACTGCTGTAGCAGAACTAGAGCTGGTCCAGGGAAAGGCAATTAAGAATTCTCATGAGGGTAGGTGAAAGCCAGGAGGACAATTAACAAGTACGTTACATGCTAAGAAGTCTAGAAAATGATGGTAAAAGATAAGATTCATTGTGGACTTACACAAAAAATGAGCAGTCTTTCCCTGAAACTTGAGGGTGAAGTACAAATATAAAGAAGTACCACTTGACAAATTAGTAGAAAATGACTGAATTTCATTGCCCCATAGGTTACAGACTAAAGATTTAAATACTTATTTTCTAGGTGCTACATTTCATGTCTTCAAAGGAGTGTAGATTACACACATGAATGTATTTGTTAAAATTTTACACCTTCCTGCAGTAAAACAAAGCCTAAAGCAGAGTAAAAAAAAAAGAAAAAAGAAAAAAAAATTTTACACTTAAGATTTGTGCATCTCAAAGTATGTAAATTTTACCCAAAAATTAAACAAAAAGTAACAATAATATGCAGGAATGGGTGTAGTGGAAGGTACAGATGAAATGAGAATGGCAGAATGATGACAGCTGTTGACGCGGACTGAGGGGTTCATCTGTTTACTTTGTGTATGTTGAAATTTTCCACAAAAAAAAGGTTGGAAACAGGTTTAAAGTCCAAATTCACTCCTAGATGATATATCCATGGGCTAATTAAGGAAAATAAGGAAATCTGAAGGCCTCTTTCTCCCTATTCTCTGATGTTTCAGGCCTAAAGAACACTCAGAGTAGATAACATACAAAATATACCTTTGTGGTAAAGCTAAAAGCTTTTAGCGTCTGTGAACTGTGTTTCTTTCAGCCATTATGGGATAGTGAAAAAAATCAACACCAAAATATCTGTACTCATCAGCATGTTCACAGACTTCTTTATAAATGTTTCTCCAAAATAAGGCTTAATATACACTATTTTTCTTTTTCTTTCTTTTTTTTTTTTTGAGATGGGTTCTCACTGTTGCTTAGGCTGGAGTACAGTGGCATGATTTCGGCTCACTGCAATCTCCACCTCCTGGCTTCAAGTAATCCTCCTGCCTCAGCCTCCTAAGTAGCGGGGACTACAGGCACATGCCACCATGCTCAGTTAATTTTTGTATTTTTTGTAGAGACAGGCTTCCATCACATCACCCAAACTGGTTTCGAACTCCTGGACTCAAGTGATCCGCCTGCCTTGGCCTCCCAAAATGCTGGAATTACAGGTGTGGACAACTGAGCCTGGCCTATTTTTCAATACATATCATTTTATTTCACATTTAAAACATTCGTTCATGAAGTTATTAGGCTTTGCCTTTTCCCCCCTTTTTAAGCATTTGAAAATCAATCTCTAGAAACTTTAGTTTTCAAATGGAATACTGAGGTATAAAACCCTGAAGTCTGAAGAACACGTGGTTTTAAAAGTGTAAGCCTTCATTCTTAAAGGCACTTAATAAAGGATATTCAACACTTCTCTTTATCTTATCTCTCAATCCCACAGTCAGGAATTTTTCACATTTAACCCACCACTAAGTTATCAAGTCACTCTACTCATTTTTCTAGTTTCTTCATTTATAAAAATAAGGTGGTTGAATTAAAGGAACTCTAAAGTAGTGATAATCAATGTAGCGGGTACAAAATATGAGATGTGGAAGAAAATATTTCATAATTCATATATTTTCTTATCCCTATAAATATTAAATTTTTCTGAATGTTATTTAATATATGTAATATTTGTTGGGCAGTACATTTATATAAATATGTATTGGAGACTGGTCAATTAACTGCCTGGAGTCTGCAGTTCTAGAGCAAGAGCTTTGAGACTTTTTGACTTTCATAAACTTTTCAAGTACCTTTCATTAACTGCCAAAATTGGGCACTGTTTACGGGATTCTGCTACTTTGCTACCAAATATGCACAGCTGGTTTGCACAAACATGTAAGTTTTTCTTCTTTCATTACGGCTCAACAAAAGGTCATACCTTATTAAAAACATCCTTGCTAATGGCATCCATGCTCCACAGACACATCTTCTCTCTTTGTACCAAAGCCTCTTCTTTCTGTCGCCACTCTTCTTCCCGTTGCCTCAGTTCTGATACTGCTGTTTGTGCTTTGGCATGCTCCTGATCCAAGGACTCAGAATTATGCAGTGCTAAGCTACCAAGTTTCTGTTGAGCTTCAGCGAGATTCCACTTGCACGCTACAGAGCTCTTCACAAACTCTTTCTGCTTTTGGCAAGCCAATTCAATTCCATGGCTATACATCTGGATAAATACAATATTTGTAAGAAATGAAGAAAGCAATGGATGTTTATGCAGCACACTTCAATTTCTTTTTAATTCAAAGGATTTCTGTATAATAATTTGGTACATAGTATATCCTGTGTTCTAGATCTGCAGTCATGTTTTTATATCTTAGTCCTTATTTCATCAACTAGATTCTAAACTTCTTTGTTAATTTATGTCCATCCCCTGACAACAGCAACAAAAAGCCTGGCAACTATCACAGTGTCATGCATAAAGCTAGTGCTTAACATTTAATTAATAGTCTTCATAATCCTCAACAAACAGAATAATCAGAATGAAGTTTAAATCTAGTTCACCACCTCAATACTCAACATGCTGACAAACAGACCTTTACAATTTTGTTCTGCAAATTCGTCACTCCAAAAAACCTCCTTTCATCTAGAAGTAACTGTTTCTTGGTTTCTATTTTCTATCTGTATAGTTCCAATCCTTGGTGATTTGAGAAATTCTTACTGGAAATTTCTATTTATAATTGATTATATCAGATAGATATCCTTTAACTTATTCCTAATCAAAATAGGCAAAGTTAAATTTCTTTGAAGTGCTAATGGTCTATCATGCTGACTGTACTACTCAGAAGCAGTAGTAATTAGTTTTAATATTTACTTAATTACTACATGTAAAGTACTGTTATACACATTCAATTCCCTATATTCCTTGGCTCTTTAAAACAAAAGCTGAAGGTACATTCTTCATGACTTCTTGGTCAAGTGTAGATCAACTTCAAACTACTTATTCAGAATAATTTCTCTCCAATCTGTTCCCATATCTGGATTACTCTTCAAGCCCTGATTTTGGGAGACCGAGGCAAGTAGATCACCTGAGGTCAGGAGTTCAAAACCAGCCTGGCCAACATGGCAAAACCCCGTCTCTAATAAAAATACAAAAAATATTAGCCAGGTGCTGTGTGGGCGCCTGTAATCCCAGCTACTCCGGAGGCTAAGGCAGGGGAATCACTTGAGCCTGGGAGACAGGCTGCGGTGAGCCAAGATTGTGCCACTGCACTCTAGTCTGGGTGACAGAGTCAGACTCTGTCTTAGGAAAAAAAAAAAAATTAGAAAAAGAAGGAAAGATGACAATATTCTAAGAAAAGTAATATGGATACATAGAAATATCTTGAATTTTCAAATCATTTGGGAGCAAATATTCTTTTTTCAACTCAAACAATTCTAAAAATAATTTATGTCTAAATTCTCCACAAACTACCCAGACAACATTTGGCCATTCGGGCAAACTATCCAACATGTGATTAAATAAAATATTAGTTTTATTAAGTTTTAGAGGGACATTAAACATGGTCTTTCTTTACATTAATTGGATCTCAGAACTACATATCACATACTACATTAAGGAGTCTAGATCCCCCCATTTGACAAAATTAAGCCAAAGCTGTTTTTTAAATATTATACAATGTTAATCAATTAAACATTTTATTTTTTCCAAATATTCCAATCTAAAAATTTAAGTCTTAAAGCCAGCAAGACCAATAGGTAGATCTGTAATAAACACATGAACTTAGAATTAATAATCACTTTGCAAATCTTTTTTTGAGATGGAGTTTTGCTCTTGCTGCCCAGGCCGGAGTGCAGTGGGGTGATCTTTGCTCACTGCAACCTCTGCCTCCTGGGTTCAAGTGATTCTCCTGCCTTAGCCTCCAGAGTAGCTGGGATTACAGGCACGCTCCACCACATCGGGATAATTTTGTATTTTTAGTAGAAACGGGGTTTCTCCATCTTGGTCAGGCTGGTCTCTAACTCCCAACCTCAGGTGATCCACCTGCCTTGGCCTCCCAAAGTTCTGGGATTACAGGCGTGAGCCACCATGCCTGGTCCACTTTGCAAATTTTAGTACCATTTAAAGGTGGTTTCAGACAAAGTTTTACAGTACTTCACAGGGTAGGTAGTGCAGTAGGTGGGAAAATACACCGGACTAGGAGTGGTAAGTGGGTTCTAGTTTTAACTTGGGCACTAACTAGTTATACGGCCTCTGGGAAATCACTTTTAATGAGACAGACAAGCTTACTCACTTCTAAAATCTCTTCCAGCTAAACGAATTTATAAGTGCACAAGTAAGAAACTTACAGATATTTCTCTAGATTACTTCTGTGATTCAACCACAATGCACTGAAATTCTTGACACCTTTTTTTCTCTTCATATGCCTTCAAAATTGACAATGGTACTTGCTGTTCACTCTTTCTTCCCCTTCTCTCCCTAACACATCGTGTGCTTATAATACATTTTGATATAAAGATGACACTAGTGATCCAAAATTAGAGGGTGACTAACGATAGACCCATCAACTCTCATTCTGTCCTCCTAAAAAAATGTCTTGTAGTTCCTCAGTGACTAGCTGGCCACAGTACAGACTGTGGTTATGAAACAGCATTTTTCTCTGTGTGAAGCCAACTAACTCCGTTAGCTGGGCATAAGATCGATAATCTCACGCTTACTGGCAAACAGTTTAACTCATCCTCACTTAACATCTAACAAAATAAGTTGAGAGGAAAACTATTCTTAAATCTGTTACACTCTTGGGAACCCCATTTTGCAAGAAGGGGGCAGAACACATAGTAGTGTTTAGTCTGTGATCCTCAAATATACATCCAAAACACACATGGATTTGGAGAAAAAAACAGGACAAGGTGATATGAGTATGTATCTCCTAAGATAGGTCCCTGAAAAAAGGCTTAATAGTATATATCACATTTGGATACGTTTCAAACGCAGGAAGGCAAGAAAGCTGGATTGAAAACACAAGTAAGTATCAGGAACCTAAGAGAAGTCTGAAGGAAAAGGCAAGTATTTGCATATGTATTTTCACTGGAGAATGATGTGAAGCAAAACTGAAAAAACAAAATAGTAAGGCAAAAACAGGCGAATGGGAGAGGTGTACGCCAGCGTCAAAAGCAAAGTTTAAAGAATTTAATCAGTTGTCGATATGGGTGAAATAGGATGTGAAATCTTTGTCAAGACTCAGTGTGATGTTGAACTGCAATCATTCACTGTGCCTATCAACTGTGCACAAGTATGCTAAAGCCTTTAACAGAATAAAGTGCTCGGGGAAAATCTCTCACAAGAGGACAAAGGGTCAATGCTACCGCACGGGCCACCCCCAATCTAGGTGCTGACAGGAAGGGGAGATGGAGGAACGTCTTCCAAGCGTGAGAAACGATCAGCCAAGGTGAAAAAAAAGGTGTGCGTAGAGGTGGAGGTTGGTAATATACGGCCACTCCGTTCCCCCTCCGAAGATGCTATAAAAGGGGTGGGATGGCATCAGGCATCAGGTCCCCGGCACCCGGCCCCCAGCAGTGAGGTGGGCGCAAAAAAGACGTACGAGAGGGTCTGGGAGACGCGGGATTCCAGGGGTTTGGCGAAAGCACCACTCCATCCCTCCGCAGAACGCGGCCCCCTCTCACCTGGGCGCTGCCGCCCGGCAGCTGCGGGCAGCGGGGAGAACTGGGGGACACATCCAAGTCACTCTCTTCCTCAGCCTCACCCTCGGCCCGAGGGAGGCTCCAGGGTCCCGGAGGCGGCCACGGTTGCTCCATGTCCGGCTGCCCCGGGTCCTACAACCGCCCCCGGCCCTACAACTGCCACTGCCAACTGACTTGGCGTGAGTGGAACCTGCTGCGCCGAGCCAGAAGCCCTAGCCGGCCGGGGCCGTTACCCAGAATCCCTCTACTGGCCGCGACGCCAATGCACACCCCGCGATAGCCTGGGCCTCGCCACCGGCGGACAGCGGAAGAAATAGTCGGCATGGTGCGTCACTTCCTGTTGGGGCGGCTCTGTGGAGGCGCGTTCCTGGACCTGCCTGTAGGGGCTGGATCTGCAATTATATTCCTGTTTTAAGCACCGTTCTTTGGAGTATTTCGGCACTGGAGCTTTAACAGCTGATGGCGCTGTGGGTGGAGAAACGTTTGTTCGGTAGTGTTAGATATTGCTATGTGCTGTTCCCTACGCCAAAAACGGCGGGTCCTGGCTGCCGGGAGGTCCTCAGACCGGGTGTCCACTTTGCATGTTGCTTCAAAATTGCTACTCATTCCTTTACATTGACATTGAAACCAGTGATTCTAAGGCAGAGCTGGGGTGGGAGGAGGAAAATTTTGAGTAAGCGGAGCCGATTTTCCTCTCATTTCTAATTACAAGCAAAAACAGAATTCTGAGAAACTTGGTTGGTTGGAGGAGTACACCAAAAATAAAGTACCGGAGCGAGCACGGGTTCAAAAAATTAGTATCAGTACCGCTAATAGCGAATGTATAAGGAGGGCTTCCTGTATTCCTACGTATCTTGTTTAAGCCTAAAGATATGTGCTCTCTCTATCCCCTTTTTTTGAGACGAGGAAATAGACCCGACATGCCCGAGATCATGCATTTTACGAGGAAGAGGTAGGATCCAGCCCAGGGAGTTTAACTTAACTTGCACGTTTAACAATCAGGTCTTGCTGCCCTACTCATAGAGACCCAAATAAAAACAACACGACGACATTTTTTTCCCATGTATTTAGATTGGCAAATTTGTGAAGTCGCTTAATACCAAATGTATACCAAGACGTAGGGAAATGATGTAAGAATGTCATTCGTGTAACCTTTTGGGAGTAGTGATTTGACAATGTGAAAGGCTTGAGCAGATTGATTCAGCAATTTCACCAAAAAAGTATGCAACAGTTATTTTTGCACCAATATCCAAAGATTTATCTACAAAGATTTTTGGCAGCAATTGTGTGTGTGTGGGGGGGTGGGGAGTAAGTAAGAAAAGCATTCTAGTTGTCCATCAATAGAGAAACTTAAATTATAGAATCTTAATACAATGGGAAATTATCTGTTTTTTAAAAAGTAAATTGTAGCAAAATATGCTGATACAGAAATACCTCCTAAAGGTATTGAATTTTTAAAAAGCAACTTGCTGAATTAAACATATGTGTGTACGTATACAGAGAGAGGGGAAGAGAGATTGTATTTGTTTGTGTGCAGAGAGAGTGTGAGAGTGTGTGTGTGTGTGTGTGTGTGTCTAGAACATTCCTGGTGGGTATACAGGAAACTTAATGAATGATTACCTCTGGTAGGTGAGCCTGGGAAGGAAAGCTTCTGAGGATCTTTCCTTTCCACATTTAGCTTCTCTGTATTGTGCTGTTTGAATATTTTTCCAATTAAAGTGTACTATAATAATAATTATAACAGTACCAGATTACCATAAAATTAATTAATTACAAATAAAAGCTCAGAATCACTTTCGCACCTAACCCTTTTGAATTTAGGGATGAAAGTCACAGGAGAGACTGGAAAGGGAGGAAAAAAAGAAAAGGAAAACATTTTTATTTTTGCTTCCATGAAGCCATAAAGTGCTTTGAATAGTGCCAGCGTAAAGTAAGCCCTATAGAAACGCTGATGCCGTTGTTTTTTCTCATACCTCTTTCACTACTTCTCCTTAGTCTTCTTCCCTTCTAGCTGATCTCTAATTTTAGAGTTCCTCATATTTTGGCCAGTGGGGAGAATCCTGTCTATTCCTGCAGCTTTAAATAACATCTGTGTATCTATAATTCCCAATTTGAAATCCAAGTCCTGACCTTACCCCCTGTGCTCCAGACTCATGTCTACCTGCTTATTTGACATCTCTTTTTGAATGGTTCATATACATCTTAAATATAATACATCCAAACCCTTGATGTCAACCCCTTCTCCAAACTCTGTCTTCTCCATGTCAATCAATGGCATCACCATCCAGTCCAAAACCTAGAGTTCAGCTTAGTTCCTCCCTCTCCTTTACCTCTCACACCAACAACAAGTCCTGCTGTTTTTACCCCCAAATACACCTTGAATCTATGTACTTCTCTCCATCTTTACTGCATCCTCCCTAGGCCAGAATACTATGATTGCTTCTAAGAACTACTGTAGTAGTCTTCCTTGCTTCTGTTCCACTCTTGCTCCTTACAGTCTCTTCATACTCTTGCCAGAGACATTTTTTTAAAATACACAAATCATACCATGTCTCACTCCTGCTGTATCCATTATATGCTTTCAATGCGAATAACTAAAGCCCCAGCTAAAAGAAACCTAAACTATAAGGACACTTATTGTCTATTTAACAAAAAGAATTATCCCAGGATAGGCTTAGCAGTTCGAAGATCTCATTAAAGATTCAGGTTCAGGCCAGGTGTGGTGGCTTACATCTGTAATCCCAGCATTTTGTGAGGCTAAGGCAGGTGGATCACTTGAGGCTAGGAGTTCAAGACTAGCCTGGCCAACAAGGCAAAGCACCGTCTCTACTAAAAATATATAAATTAGCCAGGTGTAGTGTTGTGTGCCTGTAATCCTGGGAGGTGGAGGTTGCAGTGAGCCGAGATCTCACCATTGCACTCCATCCTGGGCAACAGAGCGAGACTGTGTCTCAAACAAACAAACAAAAAAAAGATTCAGGTTCTTTCAATTCCTATCCCTCCTCTCTATCATCCTAAATCTGTCGACTTCTCTCTTCAGCTTGTTACATCATGGTTGCAGGATGGCTGCTACAGCTGTGGACATCACATCAAAACATGGCAGAAGCTAAAGCAGGAAGAGAGAGGAGAAGGCAAAACAGCTTTATTCACTTGTGGCTCTCGTGAAGAATAAAGATATTTCTCAAAAGCTTCTAGTGAAGTCCATATATCTTACTGGCGAGAACTGGCTTAAATAAATTATGATTCATTCCCTGGAGCTGGATGCATTGCTACCTAAACAAAACTGGAGTTCTGTTAGCAAGGAGGAAGAGTTTATGGTGTAAGGTAGGCAATCACATTCTCTGCCATAACTGATAAAGTTCCTGTGCAACCGAATGGCAGCCTAACTCCTGAATGTCAGAATGTAATTTCTTTTCTTTTCTTTTTTTTTTTTTTAGATGAAGTCTCACTCTGTCTCCTAGGCTGGAGTGCAGTGGCACGATCTCAGCTCACTGCAACCTCTGCCTCCTGGTTTCAAGCAATTCTCCTACCTCAGCCTCCGGAATAGCTGGGATTACAGGTATGTGCCACCATACCCAGCTCATTTTTGTATTTTTAGTAGAGACCGGGTTTCACCCTGTTGGCCAGGCTCGTCTTGAACTCCTGACCTCAGGTGATCCGTCCACCTCAGCCTCCCAAAGTACTGGGATTACAGGCATGCGCCACCATGCCCGGCCCTGAGTGTCATTTTTTTTTTTTTTTGAGACGGAGTTTCACTCTTCTTACCCAGGCTGGAGTGCAATGGCATGATCTCGGCTCACTGCAACCTCTGCTTCCTGGGTTCAGGCAATTCTCCTGCCTTAGCCTCCCGAGTAGCTGGGACTACAAGCGTGCTCCACCAAGCCCATCTAATTTTTGTATTTTTAGTAGAGACGGGGTTTCACCATGTTGACCAGGATGGTCTCGATCTCTTGACCTCGTGATCCACCCGCCTTGGCCTCCCAAAGTGCTGGGATTATAGGCCTGAATGTCATTTCTTAAACCCTTTCCTTAACACCTTCCTTGCCCTTTCCCACCCCGATATCTCTCTTGGCCCTCTTTCAGTTCCTCAAACATACCAGTTCCTTTCCTGACTCATGGCCCTTTGGAGTTGCTGTTCCCTTTGCCTGAATATCTTTTCGCTTACTTTAAAAGGCTTGCTAGTGGTCATGCTTCTCTTCATAGATCTTAGATAAAATCTCATACCCTTATGCCAATCTGGCGAATGAGTCTAGATGAGGTTCTCATTTATTCTCTGATCTGTAACCTTCTATCTCACCACCTTATATATTTCCTTTCTACTATTCATCATACTATTATTTTATGTTCACTTAGTTATTATGTTTCTTCCCCCAGTAGAATGTAAGCTCTATGAGAGGACAGATTGTTTCTTATTCACCCTGGTACATACATGGCTCAGAATAGTACCTGGCTTACAGTAGACACTTAGTAAATGTGTGCTGAATAAATGGATAATGAATCAATGGAAACAAGAATAAAAGAAAAGGTTAAATAAAGGCAGAAGATGGTAAAAAGAGAACAGAAAGAAGTATGTTTTGGTAGGAGCTAAGGGGTGGATATAATGACATCAGAAGTGGCCTCATCTTGAGCTATTGCTGACTTCAGGGTCAGAATCCTATGCCCTGGCATAGTAAACACTTTTTTATTTTTATTTTTTTGAAACAGTTCTTGCTATGTTGCCTAGGTTGGCCTCAAACTCCTGGGCTCAAGAGATCCTCCTGCCTTGGCCTCTCACGTGGTTGGGATTACAGGCATGCACCACCAGGCCCAGCTCCAGTAGACATTTTTTAAGCAAGTCTTGGAATGTAATCATACTCTTCTACTTTCTTATTTTGGATAATAAATAAAATTCCTTAGAAATTGCTTTGGGTCATAATTTGCCTACTACTTCCATGGACATAGAGCTAGCCAGCTGAAACTCAAAGGAGCAAATTGATTTTTTTCTGAGTAGAAATTACTTTTAAATGGAAAGACTATGTAGTCCAAAATCCCCAAGGGCAGCCCTATGGAAGGGCTTGTGTGGCATCATTATGTAAGCATTGAGCCTACAAATGCCAGTAAATCAAAGTGCAAGCCAAAGAGTAACATATGAGTCTGACTCATGAACTCTAATAAAGTTTTGTGAAACAGAACCCATGTGTGAGTCCAGATCCCAAATGACTTCAAGATTGTTAAAAACTGTGCAATTGCAATTTGATTCCATCCTTGGAAGATTCCTGCAGAATTCTTGAGAAGTGTGTATATGTAAAGAAATCTCAAATTGCCAGCTCCTGTTTTGGATATTCATGCAGAGATCACTATTATAATACAGAGCTACTTTTTTCCTTTTAAATGGATATCCGTCTGAATTACTTGTAAGGTATTATTACACACAACAATAATTTTCTCATCCTATCTGCATTTGAGGTAAATAGATCCACTGTATTTTATCTTTCAGTATGTGTAAGACCCATATTGAAGGGAATTGTATATGTTAAAAATTTTTTAAAAATTGTTATTATGATTTTTTTAAGAGACAAGATTGTGCTCTGTCACCCAGGCTGGAGTGCAGTGGCAAAATCACTGCAGCCTTCAACATCTTGGCTTGAGGAATCCTCCAGCCTCAGTCTCCTACTGCTATGCTCAGCTATTTTTTTTTTTTTTTTAATGTAGACATGGAGTCTCACTAGGTTGCCCAGGCTGGCCTTGAACTCCTGACCTTAAGCAATCCTCTGGCCTCTGCCTCACAAAGCACTGGGATTACAGGTGTCAGCCACCATGCCTATTGTGAAGTTTTTGAACACCCAAAAGAATGGAATTACAGAAACACCATTCATTCATCATCCAGAGTCAATAATTATCAAGATTTTACAGCATTTCCTTTATTATTTTTATCCATTGATTGGAATACTTAAAAGCAAAATCTTAGACATTAAGTCATTTTACCACCACTACATACCTTAATATATATCTCTAAACAACGTTAATATTTGCCTTACAAGGGCATTATCATATGTATCAAAATTAATTGCTTGGTATTATCTAATGCCCAAATCATAATCAAATTTCCCTAATAGTCTCAAATATTACATTTGGTTTGTTTGAATTAATGTCCCAACAAAGTCTACATATTCCACTTGTGAGGTCTCTTAAGTGTCTTTTAATCTAGATCTGTTCCCTCACCTCTTCCTTTTTTTTTTTTTTTTTAAATGCAATTGATTTATGGCAGAATAACTGGGTTAGTTGTCCATTAGAATGTCCCAGATTCTATTTATTTATGTATTTGCTTATTTATTGAGACAGGGTCTCACTCTGTGGGCCAGACTGGAGTGCATGGCACAATCATGGCTCACTGCAGCCTCGCCCACTCAGGCTTGGTTGATCCTCCCACGTCAGCCTCTCAGGCAGCTGGGATTGAACGTATGTGCTGGAATGTCCCGCATGCTATTAAATATGTCTGCCTGCTTCCATGTGTTGTCATTAACATGTTTCTCTATCCTCCATATTTCTCTATCCTCCATATTTCCTTTACATGAAATTAACTCTAGAGCAATGCTGCCCATTAGAACTTTCTATGATGATGGAAATATTCTTCCTGCACTATCTAATACCAGTAGCTACTGGCAACATGTGGCTATGTGTGCTCTAAAAGTGACTAATGCAAGTGAGGAACTGCATTTTAAATGTATTTAGTTGGCTGGGCATGGTGGCTCATGCCTATAAGCACTTTGGGAGGCTGAGGCGGGTGGATCACCTGAGGTCAGGAGTTCGAGACCAGCCTGGCCAACATGGCAAAACCTTGTCTCTGCTAAAAACACAAAAAAATTAGCTGGCCATGGTGGCGGGTGCCTGTAAACCCAGCTACTTGGGAGGCCAAGGCAGGAGAATCACTTGAACCCAGGAGGCAGAGGTTGCAGTGAGCCAAGATCGTGCCACTGCACTCCAGCCTGGGTGACAAGAGTGAGACTCCGTCGCAAATAAATAAATAATGTATTTCGTTTTAGTTCAGTTAAATAACTATAAATGGCCACCATATTGTTATTATTGGACAGTGCAACTCTCAGTGTAGTTGATTAGATTCAGCTACAACTTTCTTGGTAAATGTACTTCATAGGTACTTCCTATGAATCACATAGGGAAGTATATAATGTTAACTATAATAATGTAGAGTGGAGCTGGAATTGATCAGTGAGTTCATATGATGACAGCCAGATTCCTCTAGTGTAAAGTTTGTCCAAAGGATATAATGTAAAGTTTGCCAAAGGATATTATTTTAACAATATATATTATATAAATTATATATGTGTATATATGTATATAATAAATATGCACATATGTATATGTTATATGTATATTTATATGTATGTATATGCACACACACTTCATCTTTTTTTTGAGACTAAGTCTTGCTTTGTTGCCCAGGGTGGAGTACAGTTGCATGATCTTGGCTCACTGCAACCTCCATCTCCCAGGTTTAAGCGATTCTCCTTCCTCAGCCTCCCAGGTAGCTGGGATTACAGGCACCTGCTACCATATCCAGCTAATTTTTGTATTTTTAGTAGAGACAGTGTTTCACCATGTTTGTTAGGTTGGTCTTAAACTATTGACCTCAGGTGATCTGCTCACCTCAGCTTTCCAAAGTGCTGGGATTACAGGCGTGAGCCACTGTGCCCTGCTATACTTCATCTTTATGCTATTTGTTAGAACCAAGGAAAGAACTCAGTGTAGTTCATTGGGCTTTCTCATACACACAAAAGTGAGAAAGGTAAAGCTTTCTTCCATATCAGAGTATGATAAAACTAAACTATTATAGAAAATTTTAGAGAAAGACTTTGGAGAAGGCCAAATATAAGACACTTATTTCTTGGGTCTTGAGGCTGGGCCATGCTTTAAAAGAAAAAATCAATGACCTGGAAATGCACTACTACTGAAATAATCCGGATCATTTCATGTTCTTGGGTGTTTTTTGTTTTTGTGTTTCTTCCTTTGCAGGCAAAAGCAAATGACGAACTCACTTTGGAAACTAAATCTGCTGGTGTTATTCATACTTGCTAATGAATAATTCACTGGCTTAAAAGGTTGTAGGGCCCGACAAATGAGTCTGTTGAGTTCAGACATAGACAAATGGCTTAGAACAGGACTTTGAAGGTCTTTTTTTTTTTTTTTTAAATTATTATGGAATACAGCTGTCTTTTTGCTCTAATAAGGGAGTATGGATGTGATGGAGAGAACAGCCCTTCTTTTCTTACCTGCGACCTTGTCTGATAACCCAGGTGGCCTTTCTTTTTGCTGTAGGTGGGGAACTGATGGCAGGAAGAAGGCTCAGCATGCACTGAACAGTGTCATAAAACCTGACTTGACTAACCTTCCCCTTTCAGATTATGAAAGCTACAGACTCTTTTCTGGACAAATGCATATATGCACATATGGAAAATGTTGCCTATCATTTCAGGAGGTTTATGACCCCTGAGATAGCCAAGGATCACAGGATAAGAAGGCCTGCACTGGAAGCAGAATGGCAGACACACTTTCATGGATATTTTTATGGTATACTATATATACAATTTAGCTAAAAAAGCTGAAGAAGCCAGTTTCTGCTCCTTTCGATATTCCCAGACCAATCCTTTCTATTATTTTACATTTTCTACTTGTTTTAAGGTGGCTTCCTTTTTGGACTAAATAATGTAAGTCCTTGGCAAAAATATATTTTTAAGTACCTAAAGATATTTAATGAAAAATAACTTCCTCTCTGCCCGTCCACCTTGGGTCCCTCCCCAGAGGCACAGATTATTAGCAGCTTCCAGTGTATCCTTTCAGGGATATTCTAAGCATATATGTAGATATAATATTATTCTTATTTCCCAAATGGCAGCACACTGTATACATTTTTATGCCATTTTTTTCTTGGCTCTATATTTTAGAGACTATTTACTTTTAGAATGTATAACTCTTGTCTGCCTCATTCTTTTTCCATGCTGCATAATATTCCACCATATGGCTAAACCATAACTGATTTAATCCAATCCTAACTAATGAACATTTAGTTGGTTTCCAGTATTTTTTTTAAGTAGAAATAATTGTGTATCATATGTTTTTGTGAAAGTATACCCATGGGATAAATTCCTAGTAGTAGAATTGCTGAGTCCAATTAAACATTTTGACAGACATTATCAAATTGCTCTTCAGAGAAGTTATACATAATAGGCAAAATAATGGCCCCCAAAGATATTCACATCCTAATCCCTGGAATCTGTGCATATGTTACCTTACATGGTAAAGGGGAAATTAAGGTTGTAGATGGAATTAAGGTTGCTAATCAGCTGACCTTAAATTAGGGAAATTATCCTGGATTACCTGGGTGTTCCCAATGCAATCACGAAGGCCCTTAAAAGTGAAATGGAGGCCGGGCATGGTGGCTCATGCCT
Organism: Cebus imitator; assembly: GCF_001604975.1. Classification (NCBI taxonomy): domain Eukaryota; kingdom Metazoa; phylum Chordata; class Mammalia; order Primates; family Cebidae; genus Cebus; species Cebus imitator. The sequence continues at coordinate 3,038,781 of NW_016107542.1, read as the reverse complement.
GTAATCTCCACACTTTGGGAGACGTAGGCAGGTGGATCATGAGGTCAGGAGTTTGAGACCCGCCTGGCCAATGTGATAAAACCCTGTCTCTACTAAAATTACAAAAATTAGCCGGGCGTGGTGGCACACACCTGTAGTTCCAGGTACTTGGGAGGCTGAGGCAAAAGAATTGCTTGAACCCAGGAGGTGGAGGTTGCAGTGAGCTGCGATCGCCCACTGCACTCCAGCCTGGGCAACAGAGTGAGACTCCGTCTCAAAAAAAAAAAAAAAAGGAAACAGAACCAGAGAGGTGGCAGCATGAGAAGACTTGGCTCTATGTAGCCACTTTTGAACACCAAAGAAGGGAACTTTAAACCAAGAAGTAAGAGCAACCTCTAGAAAAGCAAGAAAACAAAAAACGCAAGGAATGCAGCCCTGCTGGCATCTTGATTTTAACGCAGTGAGATCTGTGTTGGACTTCTCACGAAGTTATATGATAATAAATTTGTCTTGCTTTAAGCCCCTAAATTTGTGGTAATTTGTTAAGTAGCCATAGAAAACGAATACATTGTATGTATTTACACTCATCAATGTGTTTTCCCATACCCTTCCTATTACTGCTGTCTTTTTAATAGTTTCTTCCTTTCCTATGAATACACCTATTATTTCAAATATTTATGATTTTTCTGTCTTATAATTAATTTTTTTAGTTAAATGAAAAATCTGAGCCATAATTATCTGTCATATTCTTGTTCTTTTTTAATTTACTCTTTGGAAAATCCCCATCTGGGGCATGTTTCTTTTTCTTGTCTGGGGCCAGGATGTGAACAGGATTGTGTTGCTGTATCATTTCTGCAATGCTGATGTCATTGCTGGCCAAGCTGCACTGCAGACACTCTCTGGAAATAGAGGTTGTTCACTGAAATGTTTGCTGTCACCAAGAGGTAACTACCCAGGTAATAAAGCCTTTCTTTTGAAGTGGTGACAGTTCAATCCTTAAAAGGCTTTGTTGGCTCCCTGCAGAGTTAGACAGCCTCAATGATAAATTACTTTGCAAGATGAGTGAGAGGCATCATGTAAGCAGCAACTTCCACATTTCCACAGCAGCTGAGAGCGTCAGGTGACCACGGTGGGTGGGGACAATTAAGAGAGTGTGAAGTATCCTCATCGACTCATTTAATATCACCATAGCAGACTAGCAGAAGTAGCTGTGCCTGGTCCTTTCTAATTCCATAGATTTCTTTTACCCCATGTGATGGGACCTCTCTTTACCCACGTACGTTAACCCCTACAGGTTGGTTTGACCATCTCTGCATTTAATATTCAAAAATATTTGTTGAGTATCTTGTATCCTATTTAGGGTATAGACACTTAGCCATGCAGAGTTTACAGATTATGGAGACGAATAGTAATCAACAGTCACAGGAACAAATGTAAAACTGCTATTATGGCAGTTGCTACAAAGAGGAGACACATATTTATGTGTATGATATAAGATATGATATTGAGATTCCACCTTGTCAGGGGCAGCAGAAGAGAGATCTTGGTGGGGTATGTAAATCTGTGTACATGTGTTAATCAAAACCTGACACTCTAAGTTTCAATGGATGACACTGTAAGTAAAGGGTAGAGTGAGGAAAGGAAAGGACCTACAAACATTGCTTAGCTAGGCAGAGGAGGATAAACAGACAGAGAAACAATGACCAGAAAGTTGGAGGGAAACCAGAAGAGAGCTGTGCCCTAGTAGCCAAGCAAGGAGAGTCCAGTTAGATCAAGAGTTAAGACTAGGAAGGGCATAGTATGGAACATTGTGTCTCCAGAGATCAACAAGATGTCTATGTTGCAGACCCAGTGATGTGGTAGGGCACGACTGGATTCAAATGTGGCTGCTCCCTTATTAGGTCTGTGGCTTTTAGTAAAAGACTGTCTAGCTTTAGATTCTGCATCTGTAAAATAGGGATAATATTTCCCTGAGAGTTATTGTGGGGATGAAATGAATTAGCATATGCAATGTGCCTAGCACTTTGCAGATCCTCAATAAAGACTGATTCATGGCCAGGCACGATGGCTCACATCTGTAATCCCAGCACTTTGGGAGGCTGAGGCATGTGGATTATGAGGTCAGGAGTTCAAGACCAGCCTGGTCAGCATGGTGAAACCCGTCTCTACTAAAAATACAAAAATTAGCTGGGCATGGTGGCGTGTGCTTGTAATCACAGCTACTTCAGGATGCTGAGGTAGGAGAATTGCTTGACCCTGGGAAGCAGAGGTTGCAGTGAGCTGAGATTGTGCCACTGCATTCCAGCCTGGGTGACAGGTTGAGACTCTGTCTCAAAAAATAAAAAAGACTGATTCTTCTCTCCCTGTACATCTCCAGCTATTTATTAGTTTTGCTCGTCACTCTCCTTGATTTCTTAGCATTGGTGCTGGTGAGCTACAGAGGTAGATAGCCTCAGTGATAAATTAGGATAATCGCAGGCCCTGTCCCACATCATTCTGGGTGTCAGCAAGTTGTGAGTGACAAGTCAGTGATCTGGACACTATAGTTAGCTAGGTTTCCACTTGTATCTCTTGGTACGCAGAGACACACAGCACTAGGAATTGGATCAGGATACAGAATGCCCTTCTTCATTGTACCAAGTCTTTCCCTTCCAGGGAAATAAATACCTAATCTTGTTTTGACCATTTTTCTGCACTATTTCCAATTGTATAACTCTCTAAGGCAAAATACAAGTAATAAATGACAACACAATTTAGGATTAAAAATTTTTTTTTTCAGAGACATCATTGGCCTTACTAGATTTTTTGGATTGCTAGAAGGAGCCACTACCTTCTCCTTTCCTTCATTATTGTCTATTAGACATAGTGAATGTCCCCTATTCATTCAGAACTCTTGCTATGTCCATCACCTCTGACGGTTTTTACAGGGTAGCTGTGGTTTTGGCAAATATAGTAACAACCCATTGGGCTACTTAATCCTCGCCTTAAAACCCCCGAAAAGGCTGGACACCTTTATGGAGAGAATGACATACTTCTATTGTTGCTAACACGGAATACCTAACTTTTCAATCTGTTTAAGAATTAGCCTTGTATTTCTAATTTATTGTTATGGCCATGTTTTCCGAAGCAAATATGAGGGCCTAACATTTAATAAGCAAAAGACTACTATTAGTACAGGCAACTATATTAAATGAGAATTGTTCCAGAAATTCCAAGGCTTGGGGGTCGTGCAGCTACTAAACATGTATAACTATTTAAATTGTAACAAAGCTGTAATCTCATTCTACTTTTAGAAGGGAAACGGTAAACATTTTAACATGGTAATTGAGAATAACAGGAGCTGATGGAAAGAAATCTGGTATTGTTAGCAATTCTCGATTCGCCTACCACGCCACACAAGGCCAGTGTCTCTGGTTAGAGCGATGCGTGGGCTACCGCGCCGGCGCCTTCAGGCGGCGCACCGGGAGTGCGTGCGCCTGCGCTGGGGCCTCACGCGCGTTCCACTACGGAAGACTGCGCGTTTGAGTGTCCTTGGCAACGCCATGCTTCCGCCTTCTGGAAGCCTGCACTCCAGCTTAGAGTGTGAGAGATCCGTCCCGGTGGGAGGGACCCGGGCTCGTGGGGGACGGATGGGGGAACAAGGGGGAGTGGGGCTGGGGAAGCTTCTGGGAACGTTTGCTCTAGGAATTGAGCTAAACTAAGAAAAATTGGTCCAAGGCTCGGCACAAAAGGATCTTTTCACGCTAGTCCTTTCGCCCACGCAGCGAACGATGCCTCTGGAGGTGGTGGTGGAGCTGCAGATCCGGGCGGTAAGAGATCAGTGAACTCCCCTCCTTAACCTCAAGTCGGAATCTTAAACGCTCTCAGGTGGTTTTCAACAATCCTCCCCCATGTCCCCTACTTACCACAAACACATTATTTTCTGGGACAAATCGTACCTTTGTCCAAAAGATTCTCCATATTGGTCTTCCCAGACTTCCTGCCCTTTAATTCAGCTCCACCTGTTCCCACTTTTTTTTTTTTTTTTTTCCCGTTCTAACATGTTTCTTACCTTTATCATGAATTTTTTGTTCTTTTGAAGCAACCCTGCATTAAGTCCAGGTGGAATTTTATTTTCTTCTCCTGGATAAAGATTTGTGAAAGAATTTTAAACTTAAGTAACCAGGGAATAATTTTAAACAGCTTCATCGCTTCCTATTTGCCAAATCTATGAACCAATCAGGTATTTTCTATGCTATTTTCCCCCTAGTGATGGCCCTGCCTTGCTAATTCCAAAAGGGGAATCAATCGATCAACAAATATTTTGTAATTAACCACCAAGTCTTTCCTAAGTGAGGTGCTGTGGAAGAGTGACTCCATGGTTCCTACTTGCGGGTCTGTCATTCCCTCTTATTTCAGTTTCCATGTTACAATCCTTCCATGTAGTTAGTGACAGAATGTCATGCAGTGGCTGTGATTACAAGCGCAATGCTAACAGAAAATTGTCATGGAATCTGGCTAGCCTCCATCCAATTCGCAAATGCCAACGGATGTTTCATCATACATGCGGCTGTGAAACAAAGGTGATCAAAACTTCCTGGATTTGTCCCACTTTGCTGACAGCAAATAAGGCTAGACCATATTAGTCATGCCATACCAGTTTTAAGCTCTCAAAATTGTGCAGGAAGATGAAGGAACTCTTGAGAAGCTAAGTGATAAAGCAGTTTCCCTCCTCATCAAGGCAAAAATGAAGCAAGTTTTCATCTCGCTTTGTTCAACATTATTAATTTTATTTTGATTTTTAAAAGGCATTCCTCAGTGTACAATTAACAAAGAAATCGTTTTCTACTCCACAGTACTTAGGATGCTTCAAAAACATCAGGTGAAATTGATTTATGCTTTAAAAGCCAGAAAACTCAGGCCCCAGCAACTAAAACAGGGAATTCCAAAAGGGTAATTTTGAACCAAATGGTAAGCTTAATTTCATGCCCCTAATATTCAGATTTGTGGACACTGCAAGAGGAAATATCATTTGCTTCCAAATATCTGGCCTGAATATTGCTGCAGTCAAAACAATCTCCCTAAGGTTAAACAACAAACCCAAACCACTTAGAATTTCACAGTTTAGCTGCTTTAGCAAGTCAAGAGGTAGTTGGTGTTCAGGGTGTTGTGGGAATGCAAATCATTTGATTTTGAGGCATAGCTGTTCCTTTTTCAGTGTGCCCCTCATTCTCAACAAGTTCATGGTTTCACTCAATCAGAACATACTTATCACAGCCATTCTCTAGGTTCTTATCTGCACCTCAGTATGGTAGATAAAAGTCCATAATCATTTCTATTTATAAATGCCAAGATAGTCATTAAGATTGTCTAAGGACAACACTTCCACAGGTAATTTAAAGGATTTCTTTTCAGGCAGAGCAGCACTTAAAGCACATACCTTCTCCAGTCTTTCTGGGTCAAAGAATAATGAGCAGAGCCCACCCTGCGTTTGGTGGTCTTTGGTCTTATGATTTGGGGAGGCACCATGGATGAATAGCTTTAAATGTAAAGGTCAATGTAAACAGAAATTTAGGTGTTATACTTTGTGCCTGGTATAGTAGCAGACTCCCCTGATGAATTTCAAGTTAAATACTGTTACCTAAAATGTGCTTCGGAAAATGGAATTCCATGTGAAAAACTGTAGCATACAGGTATATATGAGAAAACTTAACGTTTTTGCATTGAGGCGACATTCTTTCCCCATTTTATTACCCTGCTAGAGGAACATTATTCTTTATTCAGTGGAGATGACTGGCAGCAGGGCTCCATCTCCTGTCATACTGGTAACTGGCATAACGTGGTCAGCCTATTTACAAACTTTCAGTTCCTCTGACTCTCCCCAGCAACTTAGTTTTTCTGCCCCCTCTCTCATGCCATGTTAGGTTGTAAACAGAAATAAGCATGGGGCCATGTCCCATTCTTTCTTTTCTATGAGCATCTTAGATATGCCTACCTTTTAAGTGTTTCCTCTTTAAGCAAGTTCTTGGCTTTTTCTCTGAATGTTAAAAGGCAAGGAGTAGTGGGAAATCAAGATCTTTTGAGGGATGGAGTGAGAGGAGAGAAAGACAAGTATTATAATCTCTTTTCCCACGACCCTATCCACAAATATGGATAGAGAGAGATAATAAAGAGATAATAAAGTAAAAAAGCTTACCAAGAAAATCAGGATTAAGAAGAAATCTCCCAACTGTGGCAACAGATCTTCAGGGAATAAATAAGAAAAACCCATTTTTAAAGTCTCTTTGACTTTAAAAATACTATTTAAAATCTACCTCAGGAAAAGGTCTAGGATTATTATGTGGCCTGTCTGCATGAATATTTACAGAATGAAGATGTTTCTCAAAGTTCAGTTTACAAGTGATATGTTGATTTAGGGATTACCACAAAACACAAATCTTACTGATAACAACTTTTGAAAAACAGCAACAGTATAGCCACCTCAGCTTGGCTTCTTTGCAGTTGTCCTGGCGATATAAACAGTTGTTGAATAAATATACAAGAGGGTTTTGGGTTTTTTTGTTTTGTTTTGTTTGTTTTCCCTAAAATGGCTGTGTTCAGCAATGGCCAGCATGTGCTCCAGCCTAGCAGCACATCAAGATGATGGGACACCTGAAATCCCAAAGGAAGCCTGAAATGCCTAAGAGGGACAAGCAGGATGGCTGCTGGTTTAGGTTGGCATCATCGAATGTTTCCACATTCGAACCTTCGGACTTCCTGGTGCCATAATCAATGAGATGGTGTCATTGTTGACTCCACAGTAAAAAGAGGACGGGAGCATTATGGGGTGAGAGCCAGCAATAGTCCACGATGCTGTACTGCATGTATCCCAGAAAAAAGCCAAAAGCCACGTCGGTGACATTGTGCCGCCCCAGCATGACCCTGGAGAGGCCCAAGACGAAGGCCCACAGAACCACCAGCACCCTCAGTGGAATGGCCAGCACCAGGTGGTTCAGGATGAACCTCGACATCAGGGCGGCCCTTGTGGCATGGCCCGACGGGAAGGAGTACTTGTCCACCGAGAGAGTGACAAACATGTCCATCTGGTTGTGGGCCGGGCGGCGCCTGCGGACCAGCCCTTTGATCAAGGCCACCAGCAGCAGGTCCAACAGCAGGGCGAAGAGCAGGTTCATCAGCACCTCACGCCCGGCCCAGCTGTCGCTCCTGCACAGGCAGTAGAGGGTGCCCACCAGCCAGGGAATGCCGTGTCCCGAAATCTCCAGCAGCTTCATAAGGGGTCGCACGCTGCCCCACGACGAGCTCTCTCCCGCGCACACCCCCAGCTTCTTGGACAGCCATAGGTCAATGGCCAGCAGGGAGCGCAGAGCGATGCCCAGGAAGGACGGGTTCAAGTCCATGCGGTCCTCCTCGGGCAGCGGAGGCGGGGGCGCCTGCGAGGGGCCCGCGGCGGCCAGGGGGAAGGAGCTGCGGCGGTGCACCGGGCTCTCCGACGCACGGAGCCGGGCGCAGGCGGGGTCGACGCCCGTAGCGCGGCTGCTGAGCAGCGACTGGAACTCAAACCTGCTGCTGCCGCCGCCGCCATGGGCAGGGCTGCCTGGGCTGCCGCTGCTGCTGCTGCTCGAGGCGGAGACGCCCAGCGGCCGTCCCTCGACGCTCCTCCGGGGACTCGGCATCGCGGCTGACGGCCCCGTTCCCGGGACCCGGCCGGACTAAACAGACGCTTCCCGGCCCAGCAGCCTCTTCCGCTTCCGCACTACCTTCCTGGAGGGGCGGGGAGAGGAGCCGGGGAGAGCGCGACTGTGACACCTGGTGGAGACGTGGGAGGGAACTGGAATTTGCTATGTGAGGAGAGCAGAGGGGAGGATGTTGGCGCTGGTAGGTACAGGTGAGGGAGTGAGGTGATGGGGTAAATGTCAGTGTCTGCAGGAGCTTAAGAGAAACAAAGCAAACAAACCAAAAGCAAAGCCTGTTTTCTCTCTCTTGTTTGTTGTTTTCTTTCTTTTTAAGATTTCTTGCCCAGGGGTGTTCCTGCCTGGCAAGCAAGATGTGTACCTCGGGGTCTACCTCCTGAATCAGTACCTGGAGACAAACAGCTTTCCTTCTGCGTTCCCCATTATGATTCAGCAAAGCATGAGATTTGAAAAGGTGACCTTGACTTTCTTATTGGGTTTTGTTGTCTTTAGATAACCTAATAGTTCTTGTAAAGAACAGTTTTTACAGCATTATTTTGTAAATTTCCTTTAAAAAATTATCCGAAAGCACTTCAGCCAGTGCAAAACCGCAAGTGGCCTTGAAGCAAACCCACAGTTCCAAGACTTGCTTTTGTAATGCAGGTCTGAGCCAAGTTCTGTCAATCTAGTGCTAAATACCTCGGTTGATGCTTCCTATTCTTGGAACTCCCTTGGCATTTTTTAACTGGAACAAAGAGAGCATTTCTGAATGTTTTTCGAGGTGTTAGAGGTAGTTGCATTACATTTATGAAAGGGATTATTAATAAACTGTGGACCTGAGGAAAAAAACTGTATTAGACCAAGAAAAATAATGAAAAAACTCTAATGAAATTAAATACTGTAATTGAAATCCTGTAACAAAACAAAAAGTCTGTTCAGATTTACTGTTTCCTCAGATTATACCTGTTTTTTTAACTACAGTGATAAAGTCTGGATTCCATTCTGGTAAATAACGTGGCGATATAAATAGTCAAAACATTACCAACCCTCTTCCCACTAAACTATTTCACAGAGTATTGTTGCCATTACTATGTCATCACTGACAATCTCTTAACGTTTTTGTTTTGGAATTTGGAGATGGAATCAGTTTTAACCTTAGTAAGTCTAATGATTTTGCTCCAAACAATGTCACTGAGGGAGATCTGGGGAGAAGGAAGGATACAGAGTAGAGCTTGTCACTTTTCAACATCTGGAAGGTGATGCCCAGAAAGTGACCTATCTGTTTCAACCTGAGGTTGAGAGAGGAGAGAATAATCGATTTTCTGAAGGGCTAAGGTTGTATGTAATATTTTTATAAATCATAACCTATTAATTTAAACGAAGAATGTACCAAACTGGCTAGATAAAAGAGGAGAGAAACAAATGGCTATTACCTTGGGACATAGAATCTGAAGGAACTTAGTTCTCCCATTTAGATGTTAGAAGTAGTAAAAAGTTGGTGGTAAAATTTCAGTCTTTCCCCCACTCCCCACCAATAATTTTCTTATTAGTTACATCAATTTTGAATTTGCTCTGTAGAAGTCTTTTTTTTGGAGAAGGGCGGGCAGAGTCTTGCTCTGTCACCCAGGCTGGAGTGCAGTGGCAAGACCTTGGGTCACTGCAGCCTCTGCCTTCCAGGTTCAAGTGATTCTTCAGCCTCAGCCCCCAGAGTAGCTGGAATTATAGGCATCTGCCACTACATCAGGCTAATTTTTGTATTTTTAGTAGAGTCAGTGTTTCGCCGTGTTGGCCAGGTTGATCTCAAACTCCTGGTCTCAGTCAGGCACAGGCTCACACATGTAATCCCAGCACTTTGGGAGGCCGAGGTGGGCGGAACGAGGTCAGGAGTTCAAGATCAGCCTGACCAACATGATGAAATCCCATCTCTACTAAAAATACAAAAATTAGCCAGATGTGGTGGTGCGTGCCGGTAATCCCAGCTACTCAGGAGGCTGAGGCAGGAGAATCACTTGAATCTGGGAGAAGGAGGTTGCAGTCAGCCGAGATCCCACCACTGCACTCCGGCCCGGGCAACAGGGCAAGACTCTGTCTCAAAACAAAACAAAACAAAAACTCCTGGCCTCAAATGACCTGCCCACCTTGGCCTCCCAAAGTGCTGGGATTACAGCATAAGCCACCATGTCTAGTCTGTAAAAACCTTTAAAAATATTTTTATAAGAAGCCCAAAGATACAAAATCGTAGAAGCACACAAGTAGATAACTAGATAACTAGTTAAAGAGTTAAAAAGTGAGCCTGAGTCACATTTCTGATGCCACTACTGCTTCTCTGTTGAAAAGCTGTACATTTGAGATTACTAGTCAAACAAATCATGGAACCGTTTTTCATTTTATAAAATTAAGTAATTGTCCTCTTGCATGAGTTATTTGGGTTCAGATTCTTTTCTTCCTGTTGGTTTTAGCTTCCTTATATCTGTTCCCTTCTCTAACTGCAACTACTTGCAGCAGGTAGTGACAATATTTTCTCTTCCTTGGATCTTATGTTTAATTCAAAGTGGAATTTTCTGAAGCATCTGGGTAAACAAATTACTCATAAGAATATATAAGCTGGCTGGGTGCAGTGGCTCACACCTGTAATCCCAGCACTTTGGGAGGCTGAGGTGGGCAGATCACCAGGTCAGGAGTTTGAGACCCGTCTGGCCAACATAGTGAAACCCCATCTCAACTAAAAATATAGAGTCAGGTGTGGTAGTGTGTGCCTGCAATCCCAGTTACTCGGGAGGCTGAGGCAGCAGAATCGTGTGAACCTGGGAGGTGGGGGTTGCAGTGAGCCGAGATCGCACCATTGCCCTCCAGCCTGGGCAACCATGCAAAACTCTGTCTCAAAAAGAAAAAAGAATTTATGAGCCATTGTCCAAGCAGTTCATGTTGATCCTTTATTTTCCAAGATCATACTTGAGAAAATCCTTAGATATGGATATCTTAGTTTCCTAGAGCTGCTATACAAAAGTACCACAAATTGAATGGCTTAATCACCAGAAACATATTGTCTTACAGTTCTGGAGGCTAAAAGTCTTGAAATCGGAGTGTCAGCAGGGCCATACTCCTTTTAAAGGCACTAGGGAAGGACATATTCCTGGCCTCTCTCCTAGTTTCTGGTATAGTTTCTTGGCTTGTGGCAGTGTAATTCCAATATTTACTTGGCATTTACTCTGTGTGTACACTGTTAGGAAAATTTGGGGTCAGGAGGCCATTAGACTAGAGCAGCTCCAGTGCCTTAAGTTCCTGTGTAAGCAAACTGAAGCCGAACATATCATCAACTAACCTCTAACTAGAGATTTTACCAATAATAAACTGCCAGGTTTTAACTAGAGACTTTACTATCAGAAACTGCCGAGTAATCTCTAACTAGGGTCTTTCTACTCCAACCAATTTAATGTATTTTCTTTGTCTTATTTTCATGTTAGGCTGTAAAAGCCTGCTGCCCACAATGCAGCAGTGAGGTCTCTGAACCTCTTTTAGTTCTGAATGCTGCCCAGTTTATGAATTGTTCTTTGCTCAAATAAATTTAATTTTGCCTCAAGTATTTTTTCTTTCCTTTTTTTTCTCTCTCTTTTTTTTTTTTTTTTTGGGACGGAGTTTCGCTCTTGTTACCCATGCTGGAGTGCAATGGC
>NW_016107542.1:2983774-3027303 GCF_001604975.1 Cebus imitator | reverse complement strand
CCTCGGCCTCCCAAAGTGCTGGGATTACAGGCTTGAGCCACCGCGCCCGGCCTCTCTTTTTTTTTAAACAGTTTCTGTGCTCAAATTTTTGCCTTTCAAAAGGACACCAGTCATATCAGATTAGAGGCCCACCCTATCCTGGTATGACCTCATTCTAACTTAAGTAATTTTATTTGCAGTGACCCTTTTTGCAAACCAAGGTCATATTCTGAGATACTGGGTTTTAATAATTCAACCTATGAATTTTGGGGGGGACACAATTCAACCCATAACAATGGGTGAAATGAAAGGATTATTAAAAATATTTTAGGCAAAAAACCCCACTTACCCACATTTGCTTGATAAATTCAAGTCAGTAGGACAAAACTGGATTATATGAGACATTTTCATTTTTGTTTAAGTTTAAACACCATTTAAATCAGAACTTTAAATCCTGAAATCAAACTCTGCTGAAAATGTTTTATTTTTCTTAGGGTTCTAGAGTTTAGGGGGAAGGACATGGTGTACCTTTATTTCAATCCTATCCCAGGCCCTTTTATTTCAAGAGCAAAATATAAAGATTTGGCAGTGGCTAGACAGATAGTACAATGTTTTTCTTGTGCTTCAAGATACACTTAAAACTTATGAGACTTTTCTTTCTTTTTTACTCTGTGGGAGTGTAGCTGCTAGTACTAGCTTTTGTGTTACACATAGGTAAAATTTCTTTTTATGTTCCTTTTTAGCACAACCAATTGCCTGGGAAGATCAACCATTCATTGAGTTAACATTAAATGAGTATCTGTTATATACAGAATGTTTTTCTGGGTGGTCAAACAAGACTCTTTGAGGTTGATTCAGGATGTGCTTTTAGCAACAAACAGCAGAGCTAGGTCAAGTTAATAACATTTTTAGCATGTGGTAGACTTAGCTAATTGAGATTTTCCCACACTTCTTGTTGTTGTGTTAGTTATCCTTCATTTATTCCATCATCACCTGTTGAACTTTTAGTCAGAAACCTACTAAAGGTGCATCTGTTGAATTCTAAAATGTTATGTGACTGGATTTTATATATGTTAATTATTTGGAAGAATCTAATTTACAGTTTCTTTTTTTATTTTTTTTTTTGAGACATGGTCTCACTCTTTCTCACATGCAGGAGTGTGGTGATGTGATCTTGGCTCAATGCAACCTCTGTCTCCTGGGCTTAAGTGATCCTTCAGCCTCAGCCCCGCAAGTAGCTGGGAATACACGCACGAGCCACCATGCCCACCTAACTTTGATATTTTTTGTGGAGAGAGGGTTTCACTATGTTGCCCAGGCTGGTCTCAAATTCCTGAGCTTAATAAGCAGTCCACCCACCTTGGCCTCCCAAAGTGCTAGGATTACAGATGTGAGCTACTGCACCTGGCATTTACAGTTTCCATATGCACTTATTAAGACAAATTAATTTTCCCCATTTTCCTCTGCAGGTATTTGAAAATGCAGTAGATCCTGGAGCTGTAGCAGACATTTTGGAAAGTAGGTATTCTGAACAAAACAGAAAACCAAAAGACTATTGTGTGTAATTCACAGTTTTAAAATTCTGCTCTTTTCTAAACTGATATATTCATGTTTCATAAATATTTACATTCAAGACAGTCTATATACAATTTGAATCATGTTTTTGATTCTGTCACATACCCTTTTCTAAATGTAGATGGCTTTGATGAATGGTATGATTCTGTTTCATTGTTTATAAAAATTGTTTTTGTGTATTTCATTTAATTAAAATATTTTTATCATTACAAAAGGCAGCCCTATGCCCATTAGTAGTTACTCGCTGTTCCCTACCAACCCTCCCAGCTGTTAGGCAATCACTAATCTTTCTGTCTCTATAGATTTGCTTATTATGGGTATTTCATATAAATGAGGTTATACAACTTGTGCTCCTTTGTAATTGACTTCTTAGTGTAATGTTTTCAAGGCTCATCCACATTATAGCATGTGCAAACTTAATTTTTTATAGCCAAATAGTATTCTGTTGGAGAAATATATCACATTTTGTTTTTCTAGTCATCAGTTGATGGACATTTGCATTGTTTCCACTTTTAGGCTATGATAAATAATGATGCTGTGAATATTTTTATATAAATTTTTATGTGAACATATGTTTTAATGCCTCTTGGGTATACCTAGGAGTGAAATTGCTGGGTCATATGGATACAGGAGTGCTGGGGAGGGAAGAGCGTGGTACCTTTAAGTGATAACGAAGAGGGAAGAGGAGTGCTGGGTAGAGGAAGGCTGTGGTCCCTGGCTAGGACTCCATCCCCACGGACCTAGGTGAGGACAGGTGTGCTCACATGTTGCATTTCCCAAGAGCATCCTGGCCTACCATGCCCCCATCTTGTGCCTATAAAAACCCAAGACCCTGGCAAGTCAGAGACAGAAGTGACTGGACATCCAGAGGAGTGCCTCGGCCTTGCAGAACAACATGGAGTTTGGCCGAGGCAGCTTGAGGAGAGCTGGGGCTGCCAAGTGGCCCAACTCCAGGGTAAAACCATCTCTCTTCTAGCTCCCCCATCTGCTGAAAGCTACTTCCATTCAATGAAGTCTTGCGCTCATTCTCCAACCCCATGTGTAATCCGATTCTTCTGGTATACCAAGGCAAGAAACCCTGGGATACAGAAAGCCCTCTGTCCTTGTGACAAGGTAGGGGTCTAATTGAGCTGACTAACACAAGCCAGCTATAGATGGCAAACTGAAAGAGCACCCTGTAACACATGCCCACTAGGGCTTCAGGAGCCATAAACATTCACCCCTAGACACTGCTGTGGGGTCGGAGCTCCACAGCCTGCCCCTCTGTATGTTCCTCTAGAGATTTGAACAGTGGGGCACTGAAGAAGCAAGCCACGACCTTATCGCATGTCCTGTCAGGGGGAAAAGGGAGCTTTTCCCATTTCAACATGGTAACTGTATGTTTAACCTTTTAAGAAAGTTTCACATTATTTACCAAAGCAGCTGAATCATTTTACATCTCACCAGCAATGTATGAGGGTTCCATTTTCCCATATCCCAGCCAACACTTGTTATTGTCTGTCATTTTGATTGGTAGTCATCTTTGTGAGTGTGAAATGGTATCTCATCATTGTTTTGATTTGCATTTCTCTGATGGCTAATGATGTTGAACATTTTTTCCTGAGATAATTGACCATTTGTATATTTTTTTGGGGGGAAATGTCTATTCAGATCCTTTGTCTACTTTTTAATGGGATCATTTGTCTTTATTTATTTTTTTGTTTATTTTGAGACAGGGTCTCCCTCTGTCACCCAGCCTGGAGTGTGCAGTGGCATGATGATAGCTTATTGGAGCCTCGACTTCCTGGGCTCAAGCAGTCCTCCCATCTCAGCTTCTGAAGTAGCTGGGACTGTAGGTACACATCACCATGCCCAGCTAATTTTTGTTTGTTTTTTATATTTTGTTTTGTTTTTATATTTTATTTAGACAGGATGTCACTATGTTGCCCAGCTTGTCTTGAACTCCTGGTCTTAAGTGATCCTCCCTTCTGGGCTTCCCAAAATGTTGGGGTTACAGATATGAGCCACCATGCCTGCCCTGTAAATATTCTTTATATATTCTAGATACAAGACCTTTGTCACATGTATGATTTGCAAATATTTTCTCTCATTCTAGACTTGTCTTTCACTTTCTTGTGGTATTTTTTGAAATGCAAAAGTTTTAAATTGTGATGAATTTCAGTTTATCTGTTTTTTCTTTGTTGCTTGTGGTTTTGGTGTCATGTCTAAGAAACCATTGCCTACCTCAATGTTATGAAGACTTACATCTATGTTTTCTTCTAACAGTTTTATGGTTTTGGCCCTTACATTTAGCACTATGGTTTATACTGTGTTGATTTTTGTAGACAGTGTGAGGTTGGGGACCAACTTCATTCTTTTGCATATGGAAATCCATTTATGTTAGCTCCATATGATTTGATAAAAGACCATTCTTTCCCTCGTTGAATTGTCTTGGCACCCTTGATGAAAATCAGCTTACAGTAATGTGAGGATTTACTTTTAGGCTCTCAGTTTTATTCCACTGATTCATATGTCTATCATTATCCAACACACAATCCTGATTACCATGGCTTTGTAATAGATTCCTTTTTTTTTTTTTTTTGAGACAGAGTCTCGCTCTGTTGCCCAGGCTGGAGTGCAGTGGCGCGATCTTGGATCACGGCAACTTCTGCCTCCTGGATTGAAATGATTCTTCTCCCTCAGCCTCCCGAGTAGCTGAGACTACAGGCGTGTGCCACCAAGCCCAGCTAACTTTTGTATTTTTAGTAGAGATGGGGTTTCACTGTATTGGCCAGGCTGGTCTCAAACTCCTGACCTCATGATCTGCCCACCTTGCCTCCCAGAGTGCTGGGATTACAGGCATGAGCCACTGTGCCTGGCCTAGCATTAGAATAAATCTCAAAACCAGGAAGGGTAAATCTTCCAGCTTAGTTTTTCTTTTTCAGAACTGCTATTTTGGGTCATTAGAGTTTCCATAAGAATTTTTGAAATAGTTTGTCAATGTCTGCAAAGAAGCCAGCTGGGATGCTGATAGGGATTCCATTGACTGTATATCAATTTGGGGATTATTTCCACCTTAGCAATATTAACTTTTCCAGTCATGAATGTGGGAGGTATTTCCATTTATTTAGGTTATTTTAAATTTATTTCAATAATGTTTTGTAATTTTCAGTTTACAAGTGTTGTATTTTTTGGTTAAATTTATTCCTTCGTACTCTGAAGCAGTCGTAAATGGAATTTTAAAAAATTTCAGTCTCAGATTTGTTCAAGTATATAGAAATGCAATTGAGTTTTATATACTAATATTTTATCCTGAAAACTTACTGGACTCGTTTATTAGTTTTAGTAGTTTTTTTCTTGATTCCGTAGGATTGTCTATATACAAAATTATGTCATCTGCAAATAGAAATAGTTTACTACTTCTTTTATAGTTTGTATGCATTTTATTTCATTTTCATGTCTAATTTCCCTGGCTAGAATCTCCAGTACAGTATTGAATAGAAGCAGTGAAAGTGAGCATCCTTATTTATTTCCTGATAGTAGGGAAAAAGCATTCAGTTTTTCACCATTAGTTGTAAGATTAAATTATGGTTTTTCATAAGTGCTCTATATCAGGTTGAGGAAGCTCCTCTTTATTCCTAGTTTACTGAGATTTTATCATGAATGAATGTTGAATTTTATCACATGCCTTTTCTACATCTATTGAGATGATCTATGTTATTATTATTTTTTTTGAGATGGAGTCTCATTCTTGTCGCCCAGGCTGGACTGCAATGGTGCCATCTTGGCTCACTGCAACTTCCACCTCCCTGGTTTAAGCGATTCTCCTGCCTCAGCTTCCCGAGTAGCTTGAATTACAGGCACCTGCCATGATGCCCGCCTAATTTTTGTATATTTAGTAGAGATGGGTTTCACCATATTGGCCAGGCTAGTCTTGGACACCTGACCTCAAGTGATTCTCCCACCTCAACCTTCCAAAGTGCTGGGATTATGGGCATGAGTCACTGAGCCCAATCATGTGATTTTATCCTTTATTTTATTGATATGTGATTTTTAGATATTAAGCCAACCTTATGGTATATAATCCTTTCTATATGTTGCTGGATTTGCTTGCTAGTATTATGTTGATGATTTTGGGACTTAAAATCGTAAGAGATATTGGTCTGTAGTTTTGTTTTCTTATGATGGCTTTATCTGATTTTGGTACTGCTAACCTTGTGGAATCCGTTTTGGTATGTTCTGCCCTCTTCTATTTTTTGGAAGGGTTTATGAATAATTGGTACTAATTATTAAGGTAGTATTTACTAGTGAAGCCACCTGGACCTGGGTTTGTCTTTGGGTTGTTTTCTGATTACTAATTTCTTCCTACACATTATAGGTCTCTTCAGATTTTCTGATTCTTCTGGAGTTAGTTTTATTAGTTTGTGTCTTTCTAGGAGTTTTTCCATTTCATTTATCTAATTTATTGGCATAAAGTTGTTCACAGTATTCCCTTAAAACTATTTTTTTGGAGACCCTGTCCATACAACAACAACAACAAAAATTAGTGGGGTGTGGTGGCATGTGCCTGTGGTGTTCACTCCTCAGGAGGCTGAAGGTGGGAGGATCACTTGAGTTAGGGAGGTTAAGGCTGCAGTGAGCTATGGTCGTATCGCTGCACCCCAGCCTGGGTGACAGAGCAGGACTCTGTCTCAAAAAAAAAAAAAAAAAAAAAGAAAAAAATTATTTCTAGGCCAGGCACGGTAGCTCACGCCTGTAATCCCCGGACTTTGGAAGACCAAAGTGTGGGGATCACTTGAGCTCAGGAGATTCAGACCAGCCTGGCCAATATGGTGAAACCCCGTCTCTACCAAAAATATAGACACACCCCCCCATAAATTAGCCAGGTTTGGTGGTGATTGCCTGTAATCCTAGCTGCTTGGGAGGGTGAGGTGGAAAAATTGCTTGAGCTCCAGCAGCAGAGGTGGCAGTGAGCTGAGATCGTGCCAGTGCATTCTAGCCTGGGCAACAGAGCAAGACTCTGTCTCAAAAACAAACAAACAAACAAAAAAATTATTTCTGTAAAATCAGTGGTAATGTCTGTCCTTTCATTTATGATTTTAGTAATTTGAGTCTTTTCTGTTTTTTCTTAGTGAGTCTAGCTAAAGGTTTGTCAGTTTTATTGATCATTTTAAAGAACCGACTTTTAGATTTATTGATTTTCTATTGGTCTTCTGTTTTCTATTTCATTACTTTTTGCTTAATCTTTATTATTATCTTTCCTCTGTTTGCTTTAGGTTTAGTTTGCCCTTTTGTTTTCCCAGTGTCTTTAGGTGAAAGGTTTGTGGATGGTGTGACTTTTAATCACATTTTCAAGCTTTATGAAATTTGCACCTGAGATGTTATTCAGTTGAAAGAATTGGATCAAGGTCACAAATAATAGCAGAATCTAGGGAAAGGACCAGAATCTAGGGAAAGGACTAGAGAACTTACTCATGTAATCGAGTACCAAGTGAGCTGAGGCCATCCTGGGTAGAAGTCAGAATGGTAGCAGACCATGCCTCAGGCTGACATACCAGGTAGATTAAAGAGTTTGAAATTAGGTAAAGAGTAAGTCAGTGCCTACAGAGGTAGCATGGGTTAGGGAAGTCACTGAGCAAGTATGTGTCTCAGGAAGCCATCAAGGCAACTGGGTATAAAAAAATGATGCCTTTGGCATTTGGCCTTTTAAAAAGTGGATACAATACCCAGTTGATTTACTGCATTTATGTTTCTTCCTGAAGCTTAAAAAGCAGGAAAGTGAAATATCTCTCTGAGATGGGTCACATCTGTAAGAACACTGATTCTCTCAAGCCTCTTTAAATCCAGAAGAAAAATTCAGCATTTTAAATGATCGTATAAGAATTGGGATATTTTCATTTCATTTCCCAATATTAACCCTGAGAGGTGGACTGAAGCATAAAAGAACATAAGAACAGTTCTCTAGGTCACTTATAAGTGATTTCCTTTGTCCTTGATATTTAAAGCAAGTATAAATTATGTTATGCCATTCCAGAAGGCAATTAAAAGGTGTAGTTATTTTATCAAGCATCCTAATTAACTCGCTCTGTGGAAGAATAGGATTTTTCAATGAAGCATCTTGTGGATAAGAGGACAGGCCCTGAGAGCAGACTACTTGGGTTCACATACAGCCCTGTCACTGTTAGCCGGTGTGACCTTGCCTACATTACTATAGTTTCCTCTTTGAGATTTAGTTTCTTCATTCATAAAAATGAGGCTATCCCTTGCTTTGGACTCATAGAGTTATGTCGAGAATTAATTGACTATATAGAATTTAGAGCCTGACCATAATAAAAAAATTAAGAAATAGTAGATGTTGGTGTGGATGCAGTGAACAGATAACAGTTCTACACCGCTGATGGGAATGTAAACTAGTACAACTACTACAGAAAACAGTGTAGAGATTCCTTAAAGAACTAAAAGTAAAACTACTATTTGATCCAGCAATCCCACTAATGGGTATCTGTCTACCCAGAGGAAGTCATTTTATTAAAAAAATACTTACACATGCTTGTTTATAGCAGCACAATTTGCAATTGCAAAAACATGGAACCAACTCAAAGCCCATCAATCAATGAGTGGATAAAGAAACTGTGATATATATATTTATCATACATATATATATATATTCTGTCATATATATGATATGATGGAATACTACTCAACCATTGAAAGGAGTGAATTAATGACATTAGCAATGACCTGGATGAAATTGAAGACTATTATTCCACGTGAAGTAACTCAGAAATGGAAAACCAAACATCATATATTCTTACTCATAAGTGGGAGCTAAGTTATGAGGATGCAAAGGCACAAGAATGACACAATGGACTTTGGGGACTTAGGGGGAAGGGGTGGGAAGGGAGTGAGGGATAAAACACTACAAATAGGTGGCAGTATCTACTGTTCAGGTGATGGCTGCACCAAAATCTCACAAATCACCACTAAAGAACTTACTCAAGTAATCAAACACTATCTGTTCCCCAACAACCTGTGGAAATAAACACATTAAAAAAAAAAAAGAATTTAGAGCCTGAAACAAATGAGGTGCTTAAATTACCACTGGGGTGATGTTTGGCAAATATATATTCCCTCCTCTCATTTTGAAAGCCTAAAGTTTCAGGCTGTCTTGTCTTTTAAGTTTCTTGGCATTTAAAGTTTTGTCCTATAAATTCAAAACTTTTTCATAAATCTACAAAGTTAAAATTTTACTTTTGTTGTCTATTTAAAATGTTTTCACGGCTGGGCACAGTGGCTTACGCCTGTAATCCCAACACTTTGGGAGGCTAAGGTGGGCAGATCACGTGAGGTCATGAGTTTGAGACCAGCTTGGCCAACATGGTGAAACCCTATCACTATTAAAAATACAAAAAATTAACTGGGCGTGGTGGCACGCACCTGTAGTTCAAGCTACTTGGGGGGCTGAGGCGGAAGAATCGCTTGAAGCCAGAAAGTGGAGGTTGCAGTGACCCAGAATCGCACCACTGCACTCCACCCTAGGTGACAAAGCGAGACCTTGGCTCAAAAAACAAAACAAAACAAAAAAACTAAAATGTTTTCACTTGTTATGTTATTTTGTGAGAATTATCTTTGTTGATTTTTAAATTTTATAATTGTACCAACCTAATGTATCATTTGTTTTGTTATCTTAAAGATCTGAATTTTATTCTTGTCTTTATTTTAGTTTTATTCTTGTCATTGTACATAGGCTCACTATTTCTAAAATATTTTGAACTCAAGAAAAGTTTAAAAAGTTGTATTTTATATCTAATTTTTATAGCCATATTGCACACTTTTAAGCAAGATAAACTTTTGTATGTTAATGGATAACAAATGGATTTTGAATTTTTAAGATGAAAAGTGCATTGTTATTTTAAAGCTCTATGTATACACTTATTTATTTATTGTATACACTTTTGGGAGACAAAATATTGCATGTTTTTTTTTTTTCCCAACACTTTTCAGGAGGTGAAACGCTGTTTTTTGTTTTTTTTTTTTAACTTTTAGGTTTGGGGTATATGTACAGGTTTGTTATATAGGTGAACTCGTGTCATGGGGGTTTGTTGTACAGATTGTCACTCAAGTATTAAGTCTAGTATCTAATAGTTATTTTTTTCTGATAGCTTTTCTTCTCCCACCCTCCACCCTCAGGTAGGCCCCAGTGTGTATTGCTCCTTTTTGTGTGTCCATGAATTCTCATCATTTAATGCCTACTTATAAGTGAGATTACGCTGTACTTGGTTTTCTGTTTCTGCATTAGTTTGATGGCCTCCAGATCCTTCAAAAGACATGATCTTGTTCTTTTTTTATGGCTTGCGAAACTTTTTTTTTTTTTTGAGATGAAGTCTCACTTTGTTGCCCAAGCTGGAGTTCAGTGACTGTGATCTTGGCTCACTGCAACCTCCACCTTCCGGGTTCAAGTGATTCTTTTGCCTCAGCCCCTCAAGTAGCTGGGACTACAGGCGCGTGCCACCACGCCCCACTAATTTTTTGTATTTTTAGTAGAGATGGGGTTTCACCATGTTAGCCAGGATGGTCTTGATCTCCTGACCTCGTGATCCACCCGCTTCGGCCTCCCAAAGTGGTGGGATACAGGCACCTGGCCTGGAATGCTATTTTTATAACTCTGTTACTCTCATTCCACTCTCCTGATCTTGATTGATTAATTCTAGAAATACCTGATTTGATGTTGATATGGTAGTTATTTTTAATTACTGTTCTTATTATTGTTATTATTAAATGGATTTTATGACAGTTTAAAACTTAACAATTATTGAAAAACTGTGGCGATTTTTGGAAGTATTAAAATCTCATATTTTCCTTTTTAGGCTCCCTAACCAGGTTTGAATTAATACAGCTAGTTCCTCCAGGTAATGTGCCAATAAATACATTTCTAAATTAGCTTAATTTTAAAATAAACTTGGCCTGACAAAATGGGGACTGTACTTACAAGCTGGTTTAAAATAACATGTAACTTCAATACCTGTAAGTCTATATAACACATGCCTTTTTTCTGCCAATCTATTAAATTTTGTCTATTTTCAGAAAAATAATTTTACGGTGTTTGGTGGCAGGGAGCATAACTTAAACAGGCTCCTTATCTTTCTATTTTTAAATAACTTTAATTGTTAAATAATTTTTCAGTTCTGGCTTAGCTGATTTCAAGTTTTGGCCTTTGGCTGTGTTCTAATTTGCTCTGTGTGTGTGTGTGTGTGTGTGTGTGTGTGTGTGTGTGTATAAAACCCAAAGATATTTTCCCTGTTAGATGCTAGAACAGGGTGGGTAAACTATAGTCCCCAGCTAAATCCAGCCTGTAGTTCATTGCTGTATGGCCTGCAAACTAGGAATGGTTTCCACATTTTTTATTGTTATCAAAATTATGTATCATACAATTCCTCATTTTCAAATGTACACTTCATTGGTTTTAGTATGTTCATAAGATTGAGCAGCCATCACCACTAATTCCAGAACATTTTCTTTACTCCAAAAAGAATTTTTATATTTATTAACAATCATTTCCCGTTCCTTCCCCTTCCAGGCTCTGACCACCACTAATTCTGTCTATTGATTTTCTTATTCTAGACATTTCATATAAATAGAAGCCTACAATATGTGGCCTTTTATGTCTGGTTTCTTTTACTTAGCATAATGTTTTCAGGGTTCAGCCATGTTGTAGCGTGTAGCAGATCTGAATTCCTTTTTGTGCTTGAATACTATTCTTCCATATGGATTGGGTAATGAGGGCTCTACCATTATGAATGGGTTGATCTATTCATGGATTAAAGGATTGATGGGTTATCATGGGGGTGAAACTGGTGGCTTTATAAAACGAGGATGAGAGACCTGAGCTAACATGCTCAGCACCCTCACTATGTGATGCCCTGTGTCACCTGGATACTCAGCTGAGTCCTTACCAGCAAGAAGGCTCTCACCAGACACAGCCCCTCAACCTTGGACTTCTCAGCCTCCATAACAGTAGGAAATAAATAGTGTTTTAAAAACAAATTACCTAGTTTCAGGTATTCTGTTATAAGCAGCAGAAAATGGACTAACACATTTCTACTTTTTGGATGTTATAAATAATGCTGCTATGAATGTTTATATACAAATTGTTATATATTTGTTTTCAGTTCTCCTGTGTTTATGTGTAGGAATGGAGTATATAATAACTGTTTAACTTTTTGTATATGATAACTGTTTAACTTTGTGAGTATATGATAACTATTTAACTTTTTTTAATTTTTGGTTTTTACATTTTTAAATGATTGGAAAGAATTTTTTTTTCCCATTTATTTATTTTATTGCATTTTAGGTTTTGGGGTACATGTGAAGAACATGCAAAATTGTTGCATAGGAACACACGTGGCAGTGTGATTTGCTGCCTTCCTCCCCATCACCTACATCTGGCATTTCTCCCCTTGCTATCTCTCCCCAGCTCCCCACCCCTCACTGTCCCTCCCCTGTTTCCCCCCAACTGACCCCAGTGTGTAGTGCTCCCCTCCCTGTGTCCATGTGTTCTCATTGTTCAACACCCACCTATGAGTGAGAACATGCGGTGTTTGATCTTCTGCTTTTCTGTCAGCATAGATGAACCTGGAAAGAATTTTTGAAATGAATATTTAGTGATGTGAAAATTATATGAAAGTCAAATTTCATTATTTATAAATAAAGGTCTTTTTGGAACATAGCCATACTCACTTGTTTAAGTAGTGTTTATAGCTACTTTGATAGAGAAATGACAGAGGTGAGGAGTTCTGAACAGATGGCCTACAAAGCCTAAAACATTTAGCTGTCTGACCCTTTACAGAAAAAGTCTGTGACCCCGTGCTAGAATCATGAGATTCTAGGAGGAAACTGTTCTGTAGTACTTTTGCCTTGCGGTGTGTCTTAAGTGACATAAGACTTGAGCTGGTGAGAGAGGTTAGGACCTGCTACCCAGTGGCACCAATTCTCACAAATAGTCTTTCACTTATAGCTATCTAGTGATGTTAGGGTTGTCAGCATAAGAGAATCCGCCTGTGTGTGTAAGAGAGAGAGAGAACACTGAAAACTTAGAAAATTCTCTTCTAATCTTTGCTGTTACACATTTCTGCTTTTTTTCTTTCTCAAAATGAAAATAGCTTCATAATTTTAACTTGTAAAAAGCATCCCCAATTCACATAGTCCTGAGATAACCTTTATTTATATTTTGGTGAACATATTTCTTGATATTTCTCTGTAGATAGAAGAATAGATATGGAATTTTTACATAGCATCACATACATTTTTTTTTCTGTTACTAACTTTCCACATTATATGTTACTGTTATATTATTTAAATTTTTTTTTTTTTTTTTTTGAGATGAAGTCTCACTCTGTTGCCCAGGCTGGAGTGCAGTGGCACGATCTTGGCTCACTGCAACCTCCGCCTCCCAGGTTCAGGCAATTCTCCTTCCTCAGCCTCCTGAGTAGAGGGATTACAGGTGTGGGCCACCATGCCCAGCTAATTTTTGTATTTTTAGTAGAGACAGGGTTTCACCATGTTGGTCATGCTGGTGTCAATCTCCTGACCTCGTGATCCACCCGCATCGGCCTCCCAGAGTTCTGGGATTACAAGCATGAGCCACTGCGCCTGGCCAAATTTTTTAAATTTAATTTTATTTTTTATATATTTTTTGAGACAATATCTGACTCTGTCACTCCTACGGAGTGTAGTGATGTGATCATGGCTCAGTGCAGCCTTGACCTCCTGGGTTCAAGCAGTTCTCCTGCCTAAGTTTCGCAGTAGCTGGAACTACAGGCATGCACCATGCCCAGCTAATTTTTTTTTTTTTTTAATAGAGATGGAATTTCACTATGTTGCCTAGGCTGATCTCTTAACTTCTGGATACAAGCGATCCTCCCACCTTGGCTTCCCAAAGTTCTGGGATTATAGGCATGAGCCACCATGACTTGCCTATGCTGTCATTTCTAAAAGCATAAATCTACATCATTTTTATTTTTTTTGAGAGAAAGTCTATCTGTGTTACCCAGGCTGGAGTGTAGTGACACAACCTCAACTCACTGCAACCTCTGCCTCCCAGGATCAAGCGATTCTCCTGCCTCAGCCTCCTAAATAGATGGAATTACGGGTGCCTGCCAACACACCCAGCTAATTTTTATGTATTTTTAGTAGAGACGGGATTTCACCATATTGGGCAGGCTAGAGCTGAACCCCTGATCTCAGGTGATCTGTCCGCCTTAGCCTCCCAAAGTGCTGGGATTACAGATGTGAGCCACTGCACCTGGCCTACGTCATTATTTTTGATAACTATAAAGAATTTCATTAATTTATATATGTGTTTTTATAGATCTATAAATGGTATTTACATAGTATTTTGGGTTTTACTTTTCTTACATTGTTACCTATAGTTTACTTGTCATTTTCAATAGCTATGTATTTTTCCATAGTGATGGTGTTATCCATAAATTAATATTGTTGAGCATTTAGGTTTTCTTTGTCTTTCACATTTTTATAAAAATAATATTTCTCTCTTGGCTTATTTACAAATAATAGAATTATTAGATTGATCCATGCCTTCTAAACTGGGGTAGACGAATCCCCAATAAGGTTCCAATACTTGTACCGCATCCAGGAGTGCATAGTGTGCCCATTCCCCATATCCTAGTTAATACTGGGTACTGTCATTTGGATTTGTTGTGTTTGCAAAGTATGTCATGGCTCACACCTGTAATCCCAGCACTTTTGGAGGCTGAGGTGGACAGATCATCAGGTCAGGAGTTTGAGACCAGCCTGGCCAACATAGTGAAACCCTGTTTCTACTAAAAATACAAAAATTAGCTGGGTATGGTAGTGGCCACCTGTAATCCCAGCTACTTGGGAGGCTTAGGCAGGAGAACTCCTTGAACCTGGGAGGTGGAGGTTGCAGTGAGTGAAGATTGTGCCACTGTATTCCAGCCCAGGCAACAGAGCAAGACTCTGTCTCAAAATAAATAAATAAATACATACATAAATAAATACATAAATAGAAATAAAATAAATTTTATCCTATTTTATGATCTGTCTCCTTTTCAGATATGACTTGTGACAACCCTCTATTTAAAACTTCTTAAAAATTTCCGTTTTCCCACATTATGATTCGTTTTATTTCCTTCTGTATAAAGTGACTGTCACTGTCTTTTGATTACTTATGGAGTGATGTCTGGACATAAATGTTGTATTTTGGTATAAATTCTTATTTTTAACAAAGTTTTAAATCAGTTATGCTTAAAACAGTTATATTTCCCCTGTTGCATTGCATTATTTTGATGTTTTATGGTATGTGCTTTTCTTTTTCTTAAGAGAACATGGGAGAAGGAAGATGAGACTAGCAAATGCCTCTGCTAAAGCAGAAGGGACTGAGGACGCTTTTATAGGGATCATAGTCCTGCCTGTTGTGAATGTCACTGGAGCAGGTCAAGGGCCCGAGTGAACTGCAGTGAACCCAGGAGTCTGTAGTTCTTTCTTGCTACTTGGTTCTTTGGCAAAGGCTGTCTCTGGAGACAGATAAGAACCCCGCTCTGTGAATTTAAGAGTAAGTGTTTATGGAGATGTCATTACCTTCGTAGGTAGATGCAAATGAGCAGGTGCCTCCTGCCTACTTTTTAGAAATTCTTATGGAATGTTTTTCAGCCTAAAACTGTTAGGCTGAAATCAGGACATTGAGTTTTTTTCCATACGTTTTTTATTCTTATTTGACCCAATTTTATGTTCAAACATATATCACTGCTGACAAATTATATTTTAGTGTGCTAATAAAGTAGAAGCATCCCCACCTTGGTATTATTTAATTGCACATGGATTTTTTAAAAGTTATCCAGTACCTAAGTAATCTCACTATAAAAAATTTAGCTAACATGAAAGTATATAAAATAAAATGTCAAAAGCACATTCAACAATCCCTGACAGATAATTACCATTAACAATCTGATGTGGGCTAGTAATCCCAGAACTTTGAGAGGTAAAGGTGGGTGGACTGCTTGAGTACAGGAATTCAGGTACAGCCTGGGAAACATGGTGAAACCTCATCTCTAATGAAAGTACAAAAATTAGCTGGGTGTACTGGTGCATGCCTGTAGTCCCAGCTACTTGAGAGGCTAGGGAGGAGGATCACTTGAACCAAGGAGGTTGAGGCTGCAGTGAGCTGTGATCTTGCCACTGAACTCCCAACTTGGGCAACAGAGTGAGACCCTGTCTCAACAAAAAACAGAACAAAACGATTTGATGTGAATCTTTTTAGACCTTCTAAAACACGTTTAGTATTTTCAGCCAACTCTAAAATACATACACATGCACATGCATACTCCATGTATGGTTAGACCTTCTGATTGTCAAGATCCACAGCCATGAATTCAGCTAACCATGAATCAAAAATGTAGTTAGACCTATGATGGTTGTGTCTGTACTGAACATGTACAGACTTCTTCTTGTCATTAGTCCCTTAATCATACAGCATAACAACTATTATATAATATTTACATTATATTAGGTATTATAAGTAATCTAGAGATGATTTGACGCATACAGGAGGATATGCATAGGTTGTATGCAAATACTACACCATTTTATTTTATTTATTTATATTTATTTATTTATTTAAGACAGAGTTTTGCTCTGTCGCCCAGGCTGGAGTGCATTGGCGCTCATTGCAACCTCTGCCTGCAATCTTGGCTCACTGCAACCTTTGCCTCCTGGGTTCAAGCAATTCTCCTGCCTCAGCCTCCTGAGTAGGTGGGACTACAGGCATGCACCACCACGCCCAGCTAATTTTCATATTTTTAGTAGAGTTTCACCATGTTGGCCAGGCTGGTCTCAAACTCCTGACCTCAGATGATCCTCCTGCCTTGGCCTCCCAAAGTGCTGGGATTACAGGCATGAGCCACTGTGCCCAGCCTATTTTTTATTATTATGCTCTTTTTACCTTCAATCAAGTTACCCCACTACACCATTTTATATCAGGGACTTGAGCATTCGTGGATACTTTAGTATCTGCAGGGGTTCCTGAAACCAACCCCTGTGGACACTTAGGGATGACTGTATATTAAATATGATATATATAAACATGAATATTTTTAGTATTTAGTATATATAGTTGTGTGTGTATATATTTTATGGTTGGTTGAATATACTAAATTTTGGTTTTCTGGTCTCTTGAAAAGCATATGACATATAATTGGAAGACAGCAAAGTAAATTATCATTTATCTCCTCAAAGAAACATTATGCTGTCATTAAAAATTATAGTTATTAGGATATATAATAAAATAGAAAATGTCTACAATATAATATCTATGGGGAACAAATAGGGTACAAAATTATATATGCAGTATGATTATGACTGTAAAAATGCATAGAATTTCAAAATAATAATCATGTTGAGATTAAAAGAAAAACATATGACAGTCCCAAGATATATTACATTTTAAAAAGCCAGTTGCAGAATATGTATTTTCAACACACATACACACACACACACACACATACACACACACACATATATATGTTGACTCTATATATTCTACAATTTGCTTGTTAAAACTTAATATGTCTTGGACTGCTATATGTTTTTCATGTGACCAGAAGCCTGTCTGTGAGAAGACTATAAGAATAGTTGTTTGAAAAGAATGATTGCAGAATATTCTAGTTGAGGGCATAAATACCGGTTATAACTAAGAAGTTAATCAGATGCAAAATGGAAGCTGTGCTATACTTGTTTTCTTTTTATCTCCTATCAATTTCAGATTGTAATTTTAGTGGAATTGCTCAAAATAACAATTCAATTGTTTTTACTTAGCTTCAGATGTAATACAGAGTGATCCATTAATTTGTTCAACATAGGCCGGGCGCGGTGGCTCAAGCCTGTAATCCCAGCACTTTGGGAGGCCGAGGTGGGTGGATCACGAGGTGAAGAGATCGAGACCATCCTGGTCAACACGGTGAAACCCCGTCTCTACTAAAAATACAAAAAATTAGCTGGGCATGGTGGCACGTGCCTGTAATCCCAGCTCCTCAGGAGGCTGAGGCAGGAGAATTGCCTGAACCCAGGAGACGGAGGTTGCGGTGAGCCGAGATTGCGCCATTGCACTCCAGCCTGGGTAACAAGAGCGAGACTCCGTCTCAAAAAAAAAAAAAAAAAAAATTTGTTCAACATATATTACTGGAGGCATACTTTGCACATGATCTACACTGTGCCAATTTTCGTAGTGTGATGTTGGTAGCACTGGGCATGCAGCCGTGGCAGTGAGCCCTCATGATCTGCTGGTCCTTGATACTAACTAAATCTTTTTTTTTTTTTCTTAAAGTTTCTTGTGGACTGCACTGTGGGGTCACATGGGCCACATTTAGGTTCCCAGGGACTAATTTCTTTATTGGCTAAATTGTTACCTTTTCATTTTGCTGAATTTATTGCTTGATTTTTTTTCTCATTGCTTTCAAACACACTTGTAGTCAAAAGACATGTTACGATCATTAATAGTGCAAGTAAATTAATAATACAAGTAATAATATCCAGATGTGCATATGGCTTTATGGCCAAAGAATGAAGAAGTCCAGTGATTTTTGCAGCTGAGTAGTAAAGACCCCTCTTGTTCTTCAGTTTACAAAAGTGGGAAAAAGGGAATAGACACAGAGGGGCAGCATGATCCTATTTGACAGTCAGCATGGCGCTTTCCTTTTATTAACTTCTGAAATAAATATCTTCACTTTGGGTAAGTCATGTATATTCAGTCCAACTGTAAAAGCCTATTCTAGTGGGCACCCATTCATTTAATCAGAGCTTAATTTTATAATTTTATAGCAATGCTTGTATAGCAATATTTTATACTTTTATAGCAATGCTTTTATACTTTTATAGGCACTAGCAAGGAAAGAACTGTTGCCTCAGATGATTTGGATTTGAATTCCTACTTTGCCATGTGGTATCTATCACTAGCCATGTGGCATCATGACAGGTCAAACTCTCAAGCCTCAGTTTCTTTATCTGTAAAGAGGGAATCAAATGTGATCCTGTATCTGGAAGCACAGTGTCAATTCCGATATGCACTAAAAATGTTAGATATGCCTCCAGTCAATGTTGTTATTAAAATTGTTATTTCTCTTAAAGTCTCATTTGTTTCCTTTTGGGGGAAGAAATTCATTTATGCCATTGATGATGTCACTGTCTGTGTAATTAGCTCTTTTTTCCCCCTCTTCCTAAAGCTTTGAGCAAAATGTAATTAGCTCTTTAAGGAGAGCACTGAGTTCTTTCAGATACTTCCCTTGACCTATAAGACTTGTTCAGCCTGTAAATATGTTTATTATTTATAACCTAGGCTCTTGCTGTACCATCCTTTTACTGTGCTGACATTTTCACACTGGGTAGCAATTTGGATTTCTAGAAAATGACTATACCAGAGAGACTGTCTTGAAAAGCTTCATAGCCTTCTATTTATTTGTCCAACCCTGTTTCAGTCTATTTTTATTCCTGTGATTCTAAAACTGGAGTATGAGCTCGCTTTGAATTTTCCCAGCCTCTTAATTTTATCTAAATTCTTGCTAAACACAGGAATAATATTTTAGCAGTTATTTAGGTGCAGTGGCAAGAGCTAGCCAAAAGCATATGAAAGGAAAGAGGGAAAAGGAAAGGCATCCTGAGTAGAGCATCATATCATGCATCTAGATGTTTGTTCCTGATAGGAAGATAGTGATGTTTACAGAGACCAGAGCAGTTCTGGGGCCACTGCTGGGCTGATGTCAGGGAGCAGTTGTGGTAATGGTAGGTAATGTCAGGTGCTGTGCTCTGCCCTCTACATACCTTTGTCATTCATCCTCACAGTAGTCCTAAAGGGCAGGTACGATGACAGTTTTTACATTTTCTTGAAGAGGAGACTGAAGTTAGTTTACATGATTTGCCCAAGATCACATTGTTAGTAAGTGGTGGAGCAGGGGTTTGAAACCAGCCCTGCCTGACCCTAGAACTTGAGTTCTTAACTCTATACTGTAGGCTTCAGGAGAAAGTTGTATTTTATTGCTAGTGATAGCTGGGGAAATTGGCACATCACTTTCCATTTGCAGATTGTACTTCAGAGTTTCTGGATGGAGGCAGAGTCTGTTTTTGGCCTGCAAAGGCGGGAGGATTATGTCCGTCACAGGGAGCATTCTAAAAGGAGCACTGATGAAGAAAAGGCCAGGATGAGACTAGTAAATGAAGCAAAGAATTGATGTTAGAATTACACCCATTGGCTGGGTGTGGTGGCTCATGTCTGTAATCCCAGCACTTTGGGAGACTGAGGCAGATAGATCACCTGAGGTCAGGAGTTTGAGACCAGCCTGGTCAACATGGTGAAACCCCATGTCTACTAAAAATACAAAAATTAGCCGGGAATGGTGGTGGGTGCCTGTAATCCCAGCTACTTGGGAGGCTGAGGCAAGAGAATCACTTGAACCTGGTAGATGGAGGTTGCAGTATGAGCCAAGATTACGCCATTGCACTCCAGCCTGGGCAACAAGAGTGAGACTCTGTCTCAGAAAAAAAAAAAAGAAACCCATCTTCCCTCCTTTCTCCCTACCCTCTCTATCTCTTTATTCCTAGTAATTTACTCTTATAGAACCTACTTCTTATCATTTGTGGCACTTATACTTTTTAATTACACATTTATTTGTATAATAGTTTAATACTCACATACTGTAAGCTCCAGGAGGGCATTGATTATATTTATCTTGTTCACTAGTATAAATTCAGTGTCTATAAGTCTTGTTACATAGAAGGTTCTCAATGAATGAAGTATTTTTTGAATGTATGAATGAAAACAGATTTAAAATTTATTTATTTATTTGAGAGTGCAAAAAAATAAGAGGCTGGAGTGCAATGGTGCCATCTTGGCTCACAGCAACCTCCGCCTCCCATGTTCAAGTGATTCTCCTGCCTCAGCCTCCCGAGTAGTTGGGATTATAGGTGCCCACCACCACGCCTAGCTAATTTTTGTATTTTTAGCAGAGATGGGGTTTCACCATGTTGGTCAGGCTGGTCTTGAACTCCTGCCCTTAGGTGATCTGCCTGCCTTGGCCTCCCAAAGTGCTGGGATGACAGGCATGAGCCACCATGCCTGGCCTGAAAATAAATTATTGAAAAATGAATGAAGGGTAAGAATAAGAAAAGCTTTTAGAGAATACTTAGTCTCTCTTTACCCCTCGCCCCTTTTTTAATAGTGTGGAAACTGAGTCTCAAAGAGGGTAACTAATGCATATTGAGTGCTAACATAAGCTGGCACTTAAGCAAGTTATCTTACTTTAGTCCTCATGTTCATTTATTTAAGAAGCATTTATCAGTTACCCGTTATGTCCCAAGCAGTGTTCCACAGGTTTAGGGGAAGCATCCAGGATGCTGCACTTCACTCCTCGTCTCTGAACATCATTGAAGTTCAATTTTAAAATGTCTATCTTTAGTGATATTTCAAGTGGCTTGTTGAAGATGCTGACAGTGAAGCCCCTTTTCAGGTGTGATTGTCTTGGCTAGGCCCTGTACTGATTGAACTGCTCTGAGTTCACACCTTTCTAGGGACAGCCCTGCCAGAAGTAGAATAATGTACAGAAAAGACAAATTCACTGCTTTCATGGAGCATTGATGGAAGCAGATCATGAATAAACACATGGACAAAAATATCAGTTAGTGGTAAATACTATGATGAAAGTAAAATAGCATGATATGATAGGGAGCACCTGGGAAGGAGTGCTCTTTTGGGTTGGGTTGCCACCTTCTGATAAGATGACATTTAAACCAAGCCTGTTATTCAGTAAGAAGGAGCCAGCCATGCAAAGACCTGGGAAGGGAACCTTACAGGGAGGAGAACGTAAGGCAAAAGCCTTACATAGAGGTGAGCTTGGTGTGTTTGAAGGACAGCAAGAAGGGTAAA
Source organism: Cebus imitator (assembly GCF_001604975.1). Classification (NCBI taxonomy): domain Eukaryota; kingdom Metazoa; phylum Chordata; class Mammalia; order Primates; family Cebidae; genus Cebus; species Cebus imitator. The sequence continues at coordinate 3,005,825 of NW_016107542.1, read as the reverse complement.
GGATGCCAAGGAACAGCAATCAAGGAAGAGAGTGGCAATAAATGAATTAGGAGAGGTTATTAGAAGCCTGACTATATAGAGTCTTGAAGTCTAGGGTAAGGTGCTTAGATTTTGTTCTAATATGATGGGAAGCCATTGGAACGTTTTAAGCAGGAGAAAGGCACAGTCTGATGTATTTAAAACATTGTAGTGGGTGGACAGTGGATTTGAGTGCAGGAGAATGGAGGCAGGGAGATCAACTAAGGCCATCGCAGTGGTGCAGGAGAGAGGTAGGTGGTGGGGGCTTGGACCTGATAGTAGCTGTAAAGATGAAGAGAAGGGGACAGAGTTTAGATTTACTTTGGAAAGAGTCAACAGGACTTAATGGATTGATGTAAGGTGTGAGAGAAAGAGCAGAATCAAGGATGAATCCTATTTTTAGCTTGAGCAACTAGTGCACATTCCTCTAGGGAGAACTTATGTTTAGGAAACAATCAAGAGTTCCACTTTGGACCTGTAAGAGAAAGATACTGTAATATATTTACAGTGAAACTTTAAAGATTAATAGGGTCCCAACAGGATGAGAAGAAGGAATAGCATGCATGGTGGAAGTACGTTGCTGAGGAGGGAACATCAATCAATTGTGGCTGGAGCATGGCTGGGAACACAAGAGTGGAAAGAAATGCTGTTTATGATGAAAAATGTAAAATAATTTCTTTTTGCACTTTGATTCTTTCCTCAGTAGAACCCAAACATTCATATTAAATGGAGTTAGTAGGAGGAAGAATCTAATGCATCATATTATTTGATGTAAGGTCAATTATGTTCTACAGTTGACGTACCGAAAACAAAACCACCCTCTTCAGAATTCTTCTCAAAGTAAAAATTCTTCCCAGTAACTAAGTAGCAAAACTGCCTCATTGGCTACAGTTGCTTTTTTGATGGTCCTCTCTGCAGGGACCACTCTCAGTCCACATCACTTGTGTGGTACCTGCTGTGTGATCGAGGATGACTCAGATGGTAGCTTTCTGTCCTTCAGCTCAGTAAATGTCCATCCCATTAGACCCAAGATCTTTTGGTAATGAGTATTTTGTAGTATCCCTTTTGCAATATCAAAAATAATATTTGTAGTTAATATAATCAACTTTTACAAATAAGTTGATTATATTGATGTAATATTCTGATTAACTTAAAGGAGAAATAAAAGGAGAGTGGTTTATAATAAAATGTGTATGTTAATATTTAAGTGTCAAGTATAATAAAGCATTTAGATGGAATATGATTTTCAAAATGTCAGACAGGTCTGGTTAAAGATTCAAACAAAACAAAATACAATTGTTCCTTGATTTACATGATACTTGGAAAAATTCAGTGTATTTATAAATCATATAAAAATGCTTTGTGTTTACATGTAACATAGAGTTAGTTAAGTTCTAGTTAGTTCTAAGTTAAGGCTTAGACAATTAAATAGTTTTTAGCTTGCAAGAATGTCTGTAGGATATTAGAAAGTCATTGGGGATGGGGAGATTGCGTGATATACATGAGTGTCTTGAGCACTGCAGGACTCCCTCACACCTCTGATTCCTGCCCTTGAAATATTTCCACAAATGTCCAAAATGTCCCTGGGGTTGGTACCCCTCCTGAGAACCACAGTTGTAGCTGTCGTCTGGGTCCTTGGCATCCATGCATCACAGAACACATTGAACCCCAGTCCAAATTGTAAACTTTGTGTGAACAATGCTATGTTCACCTTGTTCCTCTTCTATCCCCAGTGCCTGGCTTAAGGTTATTAGTAAATATTTGTTGCAGGAAAAATTGGATGAATAGATGGAAAGATAGATTTTCCTATTCTGTTTTGTGGAACAACTCTTTAGTCTTTTTTTTTTTCTCTGTTATGACTTGGGAAGGCTTTAAAAAATTGTCCATGAGATAAAAAGTAGTAGAAATTAGTCTCCTCTTGAATAACAGGTGGTAGGATCCATATGTCTATTTTTACCTGAGTGCCATCTCTGCCGTCATCTGCCTAAACTTTTTGTTAAGCCTGGAGGTGTAAATATAGACATTTATGCTTTTTTTCCTTTCTTTCTAGTGTGGGATGAGTTGGCCTGCTATGAAGAAAACACACGGGATTTTCTTTTCCCTGAGCCCAAGCTGACACCTTTATATCCTAGGAGGTATAGGGAGGTGCTCATGAAGACGGCTCTAGGTTTTCCGGTAAGTGATTCGCCCATCGGCTTCTGTTAGAAGAAAAATTCTTGGGACCTGAACATTTTATTCCTGACAGGGTTTGATGTTTATCTTGGTTAGTACCCCTGCTGTTCTGTTTAGTATCTGTGTTTAGATGCCCAAATCAAGGTACCAAATTATACAGATTTCCAGTATTGATCTGAGAGGTGGAAGTTTTATCTAATGAGGGTAGAATCATTGCCATATTTACATTGTCACATAGTTATAAAAGCCTCCTTTTGTTGCAGATTAGCAGAAAGATTTGTTTGTTTAGTCACAGCTATTATGACTAAATAGAGTGGCAATAGTAGCTGTGTTACCTCTCATTTATTTTGCGCTTTCAATTTTTTACATAAGATATTTTCCTCCCAACAATTCTCAAGTTAGCCAAGGCAGATATGGTCTCCATTTAACAGAGAGGAAACTGACAGAGGCCCACAAATTTATATTTCTGACGGGATCTTAAAGGATACAGCAGATATTCTGTTGATAATTTAACTCTTAGGAGAACATTATCTGAGCCCAAATTCAAGATATTCATTTTGATGTTGTCTTTGACAATTTCTATCCCGACAGCAACCCTGATGATTTTCTTGACTTTTACATCACTTGAATGATCTCCATTTAAAGGGCCACACCTTTGAGAATTATAAAAAATTTTGATACTCAGCTTTTCTCTTATTATCTCATGAACTGCAATCATTATAATTAGATGAAGTGTTATTGTTTCCACTTTGTTGAGAGTACTGTGTAGAATATATTTAATGTAAGTCAGGACCTCTGTTTCTGTGCAGCTTAACATGACAGAGCTTCTAATACTTCAAATAGCAAACATGCATCAAAGGTTGTCCTAGTCAGAATTCCTAATGACTATAACTCCAAGCCCTTCATTTTCTTTGAGAGTTTAATGAATCTCACCGAAACTATCTTTGTTTATCCAGTATCTTCGTGTATCATTTAAACTCATGGTACATGTGAGAAGCTTGCCTTTAATTATTTTATTTCGAGTTATTGGGATATTGCTCTTTAGAAGCTGAAAGGGAATAAAAACTGATGAGAATCAGGTAGAGGATACTTTGTTATTGTAACTTTGGTTTTGCCTAGTTCTCTGTTAAATAAAAGGCATCTACAAACACTGAGCTGGCATGCAGCTAAGTATCAAGATAAGAAGAAGCAAACTTTCTTATATTTTTTTGAGTGTTAACTCTGTTTAACTTTATGTTCATAAATAAGAAAAATAACCTGTAGGAGGTTGTATTTATAGTTATTTATAAATGCAGTTAGTCATTAGAGAAAGGGGTTTTTAAACAAATACCTGCATGCATTAGAAGTATTCTTACAATTAAGTTTATCAAGCTGTATTTTAAAAAATTTGTGAAAAGATAGAGGGACTCAATTTCTCTCAACCATTCTATAAAGCAAAATAAAATAAATTGCCATTGCAATGGTTTTTGGAGGGTGGGATCTGATCTTATTTGTTACTCAAAAAATTTTATTTTTGACTGGACTCAGAAGTAAAAGCTCGCAGAGAGGGCAGCCTGCATCTGTTGGCAATCTATCCTGGCATTTTTCTTTGGTCTCTTTCATTCTCTTGGCCAAAAGTTTAGCGTATTCTGCAGCCTTTTTCTCATTTCCCTTAGTAGTCTGTTTCTTCAGAGTAATATGCCAGAGTTTGTGTTACAGGACATGTGGAGTAACAAGACACTGAAACTTGGGTGCTTTGGTTCTAGATTTCTTACCTTCTTTGTTTAAGGCTTTTATTACAATATATTGTCAACTATCATCTTTTTTAGAGTGATTGAAAAGTACAGTCTTTTCTGCTAGGTCTTTTGGGCTCCAGGTGACAAGGCACCATAGAGTCAGTCAGTCCAAGAATATCCTTCTCTCCTTTTCTGATGATAACCAAGTTGAGAATGATCAGACTGGTGACCACATTGTGACCCTGAACATATTTGTACTTTCTTTTTCCAATTCTCTTTGGTTTATAACAGGAATACCCCTTACACAGTAGCAGGTGGACATGGCCATGGGTCAAGACACCCTGCTTTACAGAGAAAACATGTTTGTCATACCCACCACTGATTTGGATCACATAACCCTCCCATTCTTCACCTAGAGCATCTCAGTAGTAACTTCTGTGGCCATATGCTTTTCATAAAAAGTATGAAGTTTGCTTTCATCATCCCCTTCAATGAGTTTCTCACAGCCAGTTGCTGGAAAAGGAAATATTCAGCTTCAACTTCTTTTTTTTTTGAGATAGAGTCTTGCTCTGTTGTCCAGGCTGCAGTGCAATGGAGCCATCTTGGCTCACTGTACCTCCACCTCCATGGTTCAAGCGATTCTCCTGCCTCAGCTTCCTATAGTCGGATTACAGGTACCCACCACCACACCTGGCTAATTTTTGTATTTTTAGTAGAGACGAAATTTCACTATGTTGGCCAGGCTAGTCTCAAATGCCTGACCTCAGGTGATCCCCCTGCTTTGGCCTCCCAAAGAGCTGGGGTTATAAGCATGAGCTACCATGCCCAGCCTTCAGCTTCATCTTCAATTAGCTGATTACCTCCAAGATACCACAAAAAAGAGCCATCACTTTCAGAATAGCTGATGTTCCAGCCTGACCAACATGGTGAAACCTCATCTCTACTAAAAATACAAAAACTAGTTGAGCGTAGTGCCGGATGCCTGTAATCCCAGCTAGTCAGATGCTGAGGCAGGAGAATTGCTTGAACCCAGGAGGCAGAGGTTGCAATGAGCCGAGATCATGCCACTGCACTCCAGCTGGGTGACAAGAGTGAGACTCTGTTTCAAAAAAGAAAAAAAAAAGCTGATGTTCACTGTGTGCTACCTGTATACCAGGAACTGTGTTGAGCTCATTACATGGATTATCCTATTCAGTTCTCCTCTACCTTGTGAGGTGGCAGCTATTCTTTCTCCACTTTAATGGAGAAGGAAGCTGGTGTAAAGAGTTTCAGAAATGTATTCAGGGTCACAGAACTGGTGAGCGATGGAACAGGGATTTTCATGCTGGCTTGTCTGGCTTCAGAGCCTGCGCTCTTACTGACTGAATGGTGCTCATTTTTGTTTCTTTTTTCTTTTTTTCTTCGCCTGTCCTTGAATTAGATGCTCATTTTCTTATATTTATTTCAGCCCACTATCTGATTTCTTTTCATTAGTATTGTAAGAAATAAGAATGAATTACATGTACATGAGACAAATCATTCACTTTATTTTCTCCTAATTTATCAATTCATTAATTAGATTTATTTTCTCCATTAGAATGTGGCTTTTTCTTTGTATTTCTGTATTTTGTTGTTTTATTTCACTGATACTTTAACAGTATTTTTTTATCTCCTGGTGAGGTCAATTTTTTTATTTTTTATTTTTGCAATGGTATCTAGTCTCATCTATTAGAGAATAGATAATACTATTATCTCATCTATTAGGTAAATGATAGTAAAAGATAATAATACTGTCTCCCTATGAGGCAGTGAGAAGATTGCACAATTATCTATTATCATATTAGGTTAACATTCACTTTGTAAGGTGAGCAGAAAAAGCATTTTAAAAAGATTATTCTTTATTTTTTTTGGTGGAATGATTCTAGAAAAATTCTACTGTTAAATCATTTCATTGACCTAATCATTATCACCATCATTCCATTGGTAAGGAGAGTGGACAAGATATAGTCTCTGAATTTTAACTCTAAACTATAATGTTATGCTAAAAGCAGCACTGTATGAAAAAGAAAATACATTATTCTTTATTGTCAGTAAGTCATTGCAAGGAGTGGAGGTCAAATAAGATAAACAAAAAATGTGTTACAGAGTGTGCATTCCTTACCAGCAGGGGACTTCCTTCCTCCTCTCTAGGCAAAGTGGATCAGGAATCTGTTAGGCAGCTGCATGTATAGTGGTTAAGTGTGGAATCAGATTGTCTGGGTTCATTCCCAGTTTTGTCATGAACGGCTGTGAGACTTTGGATAAATTAATCTCTGTGTGCCTTAGTTTACTCATCTGTAAAATGGGACTGTAATAGTATATCACTTATAGGATTATTGTGTTAGATGAGGTAATATATAGTATTTAGCACAATACCTGATAGTTAAGTGTACAATAAATATAAGTTGTTATTATTTATTGTGCCATCATCCAAGAGTTAATACTGTCTCCCTGTGAGGCAATGAGAAGATTGCACAAGTCTGTGGCATGAGAGATGATGTTTTCGGGCTCAGGCCACTGGGCTATCGGGGACCTGGAACTTGATTGTTCAAGCAATCACACGTGTGAGTGTCTTGTGATTCTACCAGTAGCACTGTGGACACTGGAACTCTCCCTGCCTTCTTCATCTGCGCTATCTCATTAACAGGAGATGAGGCTATGCTAGTCATATTATTGTATATTCTTTATCAAATGTCCCTTTGCATTGTCTGAGTCTGTGTAGCATCTTGGCCCCTGTGTTTATATGCCCAAAAATGTTTCTTTGAATTGCCATCCAGGCTTTGCACTCTTGTGTGCATACTCTGCATTCTACAGGCAAAATAAAAAGGAGTTAAAGATGTAGGTTGTACCTGTAAGGACTTGTATAGACAGGCTAGGTACACATGAATGAATGAATGCACAGGAAACAAGCTGACTAGCTGATTCACAAGGCCCCTCGAGAGGTAGCATGGGGAAATGGAAAGAAGGTAGTTTTGCAGTTCAGCAGAGTGTCAGATCCTGCTCTGCCCACCTGAGTGACATTGGGCATACTATTAAACCTCTCCAAGCCTGTTCTCTCCTGTGTTAAATGGGGATACAGTAGTCTACTACACAGGTTATATGAGGATTAGATGAGATTATGCCTCTGGAAATCCTTAATAGCACATGTAATAAGTATCCAATTCGACTTCTTTTCCTTCGAGGGCTTTAGCTGGGGTAAACCCTTTTTGGAAGCACCTTGACTATAAGTTTTATAAATGAAATGAAATATTAGAGGCTGGAGGGAGAGACTACTATGGGCTTACTTGGAGGAATTAGAGTGAGACCAGACATTGAGAGATGGGCAAAATTTGGATGGAAAAGAAGAGAAGGAAGGCGCCCCGGGGCAAGAGGTAACTTGACCAAGTGGTGTTTTCTAGGGGAGAGTAGAGCAGAGAGGTCATGAAGAGGGGCCACAGGTGAGTTGATGGGGTCAGATGGAGACAGTGTAATTTAGTCAGATCCTGGTCCTGTCCCTGTGGTGACATTTATAAGCCTTGTACATTTCAGAAAGTTGCTTTAATGTCTCTTTAAGCCTCGTTTTTTGGGGGAAAGCAATTGTATTTTACAAATTATTGTACAACAAATTGATGCTTTTTTGGTCTACAGTTCTATAAATTTTAATTTATGTATAGATTCGTAAAGCTACTGCTATGATAAGGATATAAAACAATCCCGTCACTCCTAAAATGCCCCTCATGTTACCCCTTTATAGGCACACCCTTCCCCGACCCTAAGTACTAGTCTTTTCTCCATCACCGTAGTTTTGTTTTTTTGAGAATGTCACATAAATGGAATCATACAGCCTGTAACCTTTTGTGACTGGCTTTTCTTACTTAGAAGAATGCTATTGAGATCCATCCATGTAGTTCTGTGTGTCAGTCATTTGTTCCTTGTTATTGCCAAGTAGCTTCCATTACGTAAATCACCACAGTTCATCTATTCACCCATGAAGGACAATTGGATTGTTTCTAGTTTTTGGCCATTTTTCAGTTTTGTCATCTACAAAATACGATGATTATAATAATTGTGCCTACCTTATAGGATTATAAGAACCAAACAGGATAGGGCATATATATATATATATATATATATGTATGTATATAAAACACAATATGGTACTGAGGACAAAAATAGAAGTATCAAATCAATGAAACAAAATGAATTTGGAATTAGATTTAATAAATATAAGTATCTGATATGAGCTATAAAGCAAGTTTTTCACAGCAGGTAGGTAAAGAGGAAGACTCTCTATTCACACCTCTCCCTAGGTAATCTCATTTAATTCCATGCTCCTGTGTTTTAAATAGAGTAGCTAACATCATGGACACTGGAGCTGGAATGCCTGGGTTCAATTAATAGCATTTAGTACTAGATGGACAAGTTACTTAAAACTGTGTCTTAGTTGAGGAGATACTATTATAAAACCTGTCTCATGGGGTTGTGTTAGGAGTAGATGAGTTAATATGTACAAATTACTTAGGCCTGGCTCTGATCCATAATATACATTACAGAAGTGTTTAGCTATTTTTATTACAGATATATTTTAGATAATGTGTGTGGATTATGCCAACCACATAGAAGAGTAGTTAGATTCTTGTATGATTTCAAGTTAGAATGAGATGGCCAAATAACTGTTTCTAGTAATTTTATTTGCTTTTTTATGCTGTTTTATTTTTAGGGCATTGCTCCCAAAATAGAGTTTTCTACAAGGACAGCCATCAGAGAATGTGTGTTTCTGCACAGAAACAGATTTCTTGTAAGTACAATAAAAAATCTAGTGATAGAAATGACCAGATTTTTTTTTTTTTTCAAATTTAAAGAATTTTTGCCCAAACTCAGTTATCAAGTTTACATAAAACTAAACAAGAAGAAACCTGGAAAGTTTTTAGCAGGTTTAAATTTCTGTAATTCAAACTGTTTGCTCAGCCAGTCATATTAGAGTATGTTTGGCACATATGTTTGGTAGCATGATATAGCTGGAGGCAGGGTGATTCCGAAGCTAAAATCACAACTCAGCTACTTGGCTTTTGTTGTTGTTCTATGACTTTTACTTTTTTGTTGTTGTTTTTTCTTGAGACGGAATTTCGCCCTTTCGCCCAGGCTGGAGTGCAATGGCGCGTTCTCCGCTCACTGCAACTTCCACCCTCTGGTTTCAAGGGATTCTCCTGCCTCAGCTTCCGGAGTAGCTGGGCCATCAGGCGCCTGCCACCACGCGCCACTAATGTTTGTATTTTTAGTAGAGACGGGTTTCACCATGTTGGCCAGGCTGGTCTCACTCAAAGTCCTGACCTCGTGATCCGCCCGCTTCGGCCTCTCAAAGTGCTGGTATTACAGGTGTGAGCCACTGAGCCCGGCCGACTTTTGATCTTATGAACAATAGGTTCCATCTTTCTTTTTTAAAAATTAAAAAATTTTAGGCTGGGCATGGTAGCTCACGCCTGTAATCTCAGCACTTTGGGAGTCCGAGGCGGGTGGATCACTTGAGGTCAGGAGTTACAGAAGAGCCTGGGCAACATGGTGAAACCCCATCTCTACCAAAAATACAAAAATTAGCTGGGCTTGGTGGCATGCACCTGTAGCCTCAGCTACTTGGGAGGCTTACCTAGGAGAATCACTTGAGCCCAGAATGTCAAGGCTGCAGTGAGCTGAGATGGTTCCACTGTACTTCAGCCTGGGTTACAGAGTGAGACCCCGTATAAAAAAACAAAAAACAATAAATAAATAAAATAAAAATTTTAAATTAAAAAAATTTTTTTTTTTTCTTTTTTGAGACGGAGTCTCAAGTCTCACTCTGTTGCCAGGCTGGAGTGTAGTTGCCCGATCTTGGCTCACTGCAACCTCCACTTCCCATGTTCAAGCGATTCTCCTGCCTCAGCCTCCCGAGTAGCTGGGACTACAGGCGGGCGCCACCATGCCCAGTTAATTTTTGTATTTTTAGTAGAGATGGGGTTTCACCGTGGCTTGACCTTGTGATCTGCCCACTTCTGCCTCCTAAAGTGCTGGGATTACAGACATGAGCCACTGCACTTGGCCAGAAATTTTAATTTTTTATGGATATATAGTACCTGTGTATATTTATGGCATACATGAGATATTTTGATATAGGCATACAGTGTGTAATAATCACATCAAAGTAAATGGGGTATCCATCACCTAAAACATTTATCATTTGAGTTACAAACAAATCAATTATATTATTTTAGTTACTTTAAAATTTACAATTAAATTACTATTGACTATAGTCCATGTTGTGCTATCAAATACTAGATCTTATTCAGTCTATTTTTTTTTGTACTCATTAACCATCTTCCCCACCCCCGACTAACTACCCTTCCCATCCTCTGGTAACTCTCATTCTACTCTCTGTCTCCATGAGTTCAGTTGTTTTAATGTTTAGCTCCCGCAAATAAGTGAGAACATGTGATGTTTGTCTTTCTGTGCCTGGCTTATTTCACTTGATATAATGACCTCAACTTCCATCCATGTTGTTACAAGACAAGATCTCATTCTTTTTTGTGGCTGAATAGTACTCCATTGTGTATATATATTTCCTTTATCCATTCGTCTGTTGATGGACACTTAGGTTGATTTCAAATCTTGGCTATTGTGAATAATGCTGCAGTAAACATGGGGCCATCTTTTTTTTTTTTCCACATGGACTCTGGTGTTAATTACACTGGGGGAGAGGTGAGGTCACTCGGTCCAGTGGTGGCCGCAGTGTGGGGCCGTGCACCCGTAGTACAGACGCATGGCGTCCTCAGCCCGGGCACTGTGTGACTGGAAGAACACAGCCTCCTTGTGGCCACACTTCTGGCACGGGTGGTCCTCGGTCTGCGGCAACGTGGGGTCCTGGGACACGTCGGCGATAATCTGGGTCAGTTCGTCCTCTTCGTGCGTGATCTTGTTGACACAGATGCAGCTGTTGTCAGCCTCCTGCTGGTAATCACAGTTCCGGCACGCATAGAGCAGAATGCGGTTCTCCTTGTCTTCCTTGGGGTATAGCATGTTTTTACATTCCTGGCAGAAGCGAATACCCACGAACCCCAGCTCGTAGGTCCCGTTGGGCTCCATGGCGACTGCAAACCGCCTAACCTTCTGTGCTTGCTCCGCCGCGCTACAGGTCGCCAGAGGGGCCAGGCCTAGGTGCTTCGCCAAAAGAGGGCGGTGCTGCGCACACGTGCTGTGTCTCCCTTCTCTCCGCGCAAAGGTTTTATTGCTTGCTTCAGTCTTTTGATACCCTAGAGTAATTGCTTCCATTTTTTGGGCATCACCGCCTCAGTTTACAGAATAGTATGGATCTGGCGTCAGAGCCCGGAAAACGATGAGCATCCAGGGCAAAAGCCACAGAGCTTGCTTGGCCAAAGGCCAGTGCGCACGCGCGAGTTTACCCTGTGCGGACGGAGTGAGCTCTTGCCAGTTCTTCCTCTTGGCTACAGTCTTTGCCCCGCCGGGGCCATCTTTCTTTTGCTGAGGCAGACACTCAGAGTTGTATTCGTGGTCCATCTTTGGTAAGCATGATGGGTCTTAGGGCATCCATGTGTACTACCTCAATTTTACTGTCTTCTTCAGTCCTGGTGTCCCCTCACCCCAATTTCTTTCTGTTTTGCTTTTACCTTATTGTTTACAATGTTGTTGCCATTTAAAATACTTTCTAGACAAGATGGAGAAGAAATAAAGGTAGTGTGTGAAACTTTGGGACAGGGTAAAGTAAAGCCTGTAAGTGAAACAAAATGCTTATCCCAGATCCCATGTATGGTCATAGAAAAGACCTTGAAAATGTGGGCTGTGTGTTAAGGAATATTGAATGAGAAGAGCCAATAATCTGTACAAATCTATCAATCCTCTTAGCATAATAACTCATATAATGGGAGACCAATGATTAATTTTAAGGAAAGCATTATCTGCTTTTGGTTTATCCTTATTTATTCTGTCTTCTCACCAATTTATTTGTGATGTGTTTATAGCAGTTGTTCAGTGTTTCTCTTCCATTCTACCATTTAAATTCTATTCCTAGTATAGGTCTTCCTTTCAGTGTTAACTTTTTAAACAAATAGGTTTTTTTTTTTCTTGAACTCCTGACCTCAAGAGATCCTCTGCTTCAGCCTCCCAAAGTATTGGGATTACAGACATGAGCTACCACATTCAGTCTGTTTTTTTCTTAAAACAAAATATCACTTTATTTTAGAAAATTAGAAAACAAAGATAAATAAGCAAAAAGGGCCAAAAATTTAAAAAACCTGTCTCATTCTTGCCATTTAGAGATCAGCATTAATGTTTTTTGGTATATTCTGTATACACATACATACTTTTATAAAAGATTGAGATCACGATGCAGTGCATATTATTTTGTACCCTTCTTTTTTCTTTTTTCCCTAAGACATCGTTGCTTTGGAATGTACCCTTCTTTTTTCATTTAATTTATCATGAACATTTTCTCTTGTCCCAAGTATTCTTATGCCAGACAATTTTTTGTGGCTTCCTAGTATTCCATATGGAAATACTATAATCTGTTTGGCCGCTCTTTTCCTTTTGTTGAGCACTTAATCAATATATCAGTAAGGGTCCAGTCAGGAAGCCATACCAAACTTGTGATTGTAACAGAAAGGTTTAATTTTTTAAAATTGCTGGTGGGGCGCAGAGGCTCATGCCTGTAATCTCAGCACTTTGGGAGGCCGAAGTGGGTGATCACGAGGTTAGGAGATCAAGACCATCCTGGCCAACATGGTGAAACCTCGTCTCTACTAAAAATATAAAAATTATCTGGGCGTGGTGGTGAGTGCCTGTAATCCCAGCTACTTAGGAGGCTGAGGCAGGAGAATCACTTGAACCAGGGAAGCAGGAGGTTGCAGTGAGCCGAGATCGCACCACTGCACTCTAGTCTGGGAACAGAGTAAGAATGTCTCAAAGAAAAAGGAAAAAAATGGCTAAACGGGTTGGAAGACTGAAAGCTAAAAGGGGAACGCTGAAATGACAGAGTAATTGCAGGAAGCAGCTTCCACCTTTAGGGCTGGGAAGACAAAGGAAAGATGTTGGTTCAGGAAGAACACAGAAGCTTAAAGAAGAGACTGCAGAAATGGGACCCAGACCTCTGAAGAGGGGCTGTTTTCCTGGATGCTTCTTCAGGAATTCAAAGGGGGGACTCTGATGAGCTGCGACTCAGATCTCTAAGGAGGGTCACTGCTCACTGCTGGTGCCACAGGAGCTTGGAGGAAGGTTTCTGTGATGCTAAATGCAAATCTGAATATGGGGCTTTGGCCAGCTGCTGCTGGTATATCTGAGGGGGTGCAATGAGGCTAGTTCTGGCATAATAGGGGAAAGGCTGTAATGTGGAGCCATTTGTAGCTGTCCAGGCGAACAATGGTTGCTGGAATGATGCTAACAGGAATAGAATGCAAAACTGAAAGTAGCCAGTCACCATAGCTCCTCCAGCCTTGCACTTTCTCTAGCACCCTCTAGTGGCAGAGGCTAAAGAGACCAGCTGGAAAAGCAAAAAGAGGGTTTGTAGAGTCCCTGGACCAGTCTCATATAGCCGAGGTGGATTTGCAAGTGAGCGCAATTGCTTACTCACTAATACAGTTGATTTCTAACTTTTAAACTATCATAAGCATTTTTGTAGATATACATATAGCCATAGTTATTTCCTTATAATACATTCCTGGAAGTGAAATTGCCAGACCCCAGTGTGTGTCAAATTCTTTATCATCTATTGGAGGTGTCTGACACTTTCTAACTTTCCCCTATTATAAATGAAGCTAACTGTTAATTAGTTGAATACATTATACTAGCAAGTTATAAATACTACTGATGTTAAACTGAACAGGAACAAAAATTAGATAAATGTCCTTCCTTAAATTTATGTTTTATATATCTGAGATGTCCAGTTTTCTACCTTAATTTGTAAAAGTTCAATTAAATACAGTTATATTCTGATAGAATTTTCTTCTTTTCTTTGTTTATTTTAAAAAATATTCTTTTTTGTTTGTTTATTTCAGGAAGAAAGACATGAGTCACGAAGGCCTTTATTTACATCACATGAACCAATATTAAATACTATAAAGATGAAACCAAAGGAGAATAATCTCAATAGACTGCCCAAAGGCATGCAAGCCCGGGCTCCCTCTCCATATTCTACCAGGCATTTCTTCCAGGACCAGCCAGCTCAGTTGAACCTTGGAAATAATTTCAAAATCTTTGGAGGAAGCAAGCCTCCATTCGTTGTTAGACATGTGAGCCTAAAATTATTTTTTAGAGTACTTTGCAATAGTGAGGATGTGGATGAGAGTGGGAAAAAGGAAGATTGAGCTATAAAAACAAATGAGTAATATTAAATAAAAAGGGACTTCAAATTGAATAATAATTGTGATTAAATTATGTTAATTTCCTAGATCATTGTCAGGAAACTCCTAGAAAGGTACCTTTACAGGGGATTTGCTCAGTAAATGTCAGCCATCCCTATTTTTAATTTTTGAAAATTATTAACAGAGTATAATGATAACTTGCCATTATCCTGAAGAGTCAATGAACTGACAGAGGTTGAAGACACATAGCAAAGGTTGGCATGCACTCTGTATCAATCCAAAACTAAAGCTTCATCAGTTTTAGAGAAAACTACCAGAGTTTTCTTTCTTTTTCTTTCTTTCTTTTTTTTTTTTTTTTGAGAAGGAGTTCTCTCTCTCTATTTTTGAGAAGGAGTCTTGCTCTGTTGCCTAGGCTGTAGTGCAGTGGCATGATCTCGGCTCATGGCATCCTCCACTGCCCAGGTTCAAGCAACTCCCCTGACTTAGTCTCCTGAATTTTCTTAATGAGATTGGTGCTCAGTGGCCATACTTTGAAAAGCCAGAAAAGTTTGTTTGCAGGAAGAAGCAATGTTTTGGCATATTCAAAGCCCTTAATTAAAGTCATCTTAGATTTTGCCCTCAGGTAGTGGACAAATTTAATCACACTAGTTCTCTTAGTCTCTTTACAATTTTTTTTTTTTTTTTTTGAGATGGAGTCTTTCTCTGTCACCCAGGCTAGAGTGCAGTGACATGATCTCAGCTCACTGCAACCTCTGCCTTTTGGGTTCAAGTGACTCTCCTGCCTCAGCCTCCTGAGTAGTTGGGATTATAGGTGCCCACCACCATACCCGGCTAATTTTTGTATTTTTAGTAGAGATGAGGTTTCACCATGTTGGTCAGGCTGGTCTCGAACTCCTGACCTCAAATGATCCACCTGCCTCAGTCTCCCCAAGTACTGGGATTACAGCATGAGCCACTGCACCAAGCCTACAAATTTTTTGCTACTATAAACGTAATGGAAAACATAGAAAAGTTCAAGAAAAAAATTATCCATTGGCTCACCAGTATAATAAAATCATTGTTTGATTTAATTTGACGCAATTTCTCTGCCTTATTTTTGCATTCATAGGCTTTATTTTTTCCACAAAGTTGTAATTTTACTGTATGTATAAATTAGTTTTCCTATATATTCCAATTAACATTATATTAAAAATTTTCTGTATTATTTCATAGTCTACATGAACACAATTTCATGTTCTATTTAATGACTTATTCTCCAGAATGTTAACTATTGATAGTATCATTACATTGCTATTTTGATTTAAAGCCACCCCTGTTAATGTTTGTGTATTAGACAGAGACTGTGAAGTGTAGTAAGTCTTGAAGTGAAGGTGCTGTTGAGATGACTGTATGTAGAGTTGGTTTGTAGGTAGAACAGAGCTGTTTGGCTAGAAACTGCTGAACAGCTACCTACAAAAAATATACAACAGCTATTGTCTTCTTGGAGGCCTGGGTGATGACATCTGGCTAAAAATCTAACGACCAATCTTTAAACATGGCACCATAAAATATCTAATTGAGTTCATTTATTTCATTTTATTGAAAATAAATCTGATTTACTTGATTTGATGCAAATTATTATAAAATACAACTTCAGTCCATGCCATTATGAACTAAGTAAACTTAAAATCTTGGTAGATTTCTTAAGGGATTAAAACTTGCTTAATACTATTTAATTTGACAAATTCTTATACAGCTTTTCCTATGTGCCAAGCTCTTTTATTAATGATTTTACATAATTTTTTATTTAGTTAGATTTTCTGATATGTGATATTTCCTTAAGTAGAGGCATTAAAATTTAGAAAACCTGATGTTGTAAAGACTGTAAATTCAAGTCAGTATATTAAAGTAGAATGAAAAGTAACATTATAACCTGCCTTATTAAAATTTAAAAACACGGAAGTAAACAAAGTAAAAAAAATTCAGCAACTCTGTATTGAAGATATTTTAGAAGAGTCCCTAGTTCTAGTATTTTGACCTGTTTGCAGATCATGTTACCCAATTTTTCTTTAGGAAAATATGGTCAGTCACTATAGGTAAAATAATATAGTTATCATTATTCTTTTTTCAAGATTGAAGACACTCAGACCAGAAACGAATGTGGAAAGTAGAAATGTCATCTTATGGGAATCCCTTGCTGTCAGTGAGGACCCCACTTAGGCCAGCACTACTCATAGTGTTTAAGGAATGTGAAACGCCATCATATTTTACGAGATTGTGAAATAAAGCTTCACTTGATCTCTTTCTGTGTGGGATGCTTACCAGTTGTTGGAATATAATGTGGGTCTAACTTTAGATTTTTATGCTAGTGTTTAGCCCATGTCCTCAATGTTCTAGCCTCAGTGAAGGACAGTTTCTCCTTTTAGGCATAACATGTAACACACTTGGAGACTTTGATGTAGATGGTTCTCTAGCCTTCTCTTTACAATTGTGTGATTGAAGGGGAGACAGTCATTACCAGTAATGAGGGGAGGGCTCTAGAAGCTACAGTGGATTCTAGTCTTACTTCTTTCCTTTACTTTCAGGTGGACAGTGCAAAGCCCTTTGGTGAGAATATTTCAGAGCATCATTTGAGGAGGTCTAGAAGAAAATCTAAGTTTTCAGACTTTCCGTTCCCAATGAGAAGAGGTACTCGAGTTTCTTGTTACTCCTGTACATTTCCCTATGGCCACAAATGTGTCCTATGTATAATCTTTCATTCTGAGGAATCACAGGTTAAGTTGGGAACTTTGGACCTAATTCTCAAGTACTTGCCAGTTGTGGAATTTCCAGGGCAGTATTCTCACAAAGCACAGTCAGCTGAGAAGCTTCTGTCTGAGTTCCCCTTACCGTTGGAGGGGATGGTTCTGAGAGGCGTGCTGAGTGAGCTGTGGTTGCAGTTGTTCCCTGGCTGGGCTGGGAAAGCAGAGTACAACTTGTCCTGCTGCGAACTCCTTGCAAAGTCACCATTAATGCCTAATAAATAAGGTTTTCAATTTTTCTTGGTGGAGAAAAACAGGATATTGATGGTGAACAGGCGATGTAATATTTGCTTTAGAAGATTTCATGTGAGGGAGGTGGGAAGCCAGCTGTATCTGAAGCAGTTAGATGAAGGCAGGGTGTTCTCAACCCTTTAGATTTCAGGCCCTTTTGGATGCTTAAATATTCTTGAGGAGCCCAAAGAGCTTTTCCTGATGTGGATAATATCAGTATTTAGCATGTTAGAAATTAAAACTGATAAATTTTTTTTTTTGAGACAGAGTCTCCCTCTATTGCCCAGGCTGGAATGCAGTGGCATAATCTCTGCTCACTGCAACCTCCGCCTCCTGGGTTCAAGCAGTTCTCCTGACTCAGCCTCCCAAATAGCTGGGACTGCGGGCACATGCCACCAGGCCCAGCTAGTTGTTTTTGTATTTTTAGTAGAGATGGAGTTTCACCATATTGGCCAGGCTGGTCTTGAACTCCTGAACTTGTGATCTGCCTGCCTCAGCCTTCCCAAATGCTAGGATTACAGGCATGAGCCACTGCGCCTGGCTAAAACTGATAAATTTTTAAAATACAAGAATAGAGTAGCACACATTCCATTAGCCATCCAAATGGTGATGCCATGACATCATTGTAGCTTTTGGAAAACTCCATTGTACAGTCATGAGAGAATAAGAATGAAAGCAGCAAATCATGTCTTAGTATTATTATGAAAAGAGTTTGACCTTGCAGATCTCATGATAGGTCTTGGGAACCCCTGGAGGAGATCCCTGGACTACACATTGAGAGTCACTGGATTAAGGAATCCCTTGTAGGCTTTTGACTGAAATCCATGAATCATGTCAGTAGTGAAGGTCATGTCAGTGAAGATCAGCCATTCCTGAACTTAATCAAAATTCTCAGGCCGGAAAGGAATGGTGGCGGTCCATTCGTTTGCCTGCTAGTTGTACTGGATTTTCCATCTATTGCCATCCCTGACAGTAGAATTTCTTATCTTAGACTTAAAAGTCTTTTAAGGGGCTACTTTTAAGTCTCTTATGGTGACTTAAGCTAGTGTTCTTAGACTGTGGTGTCTGTTTGACAGCAGCTGGCCAAGGACAGAGTATAGGGTTTGAAGCAGAAAGTGCTTCATTACCTATGGCATTTAAGTTCTTTGAATTGAAAATCACCTGTGTAGCTTATAAAGCAGCATTGTTTTCCCTACTGCAGAGAAATCAGGCAACAGCAAATGTCCTTTCCTAGGGAGGACAAGCTGGGTTTAATGCAGGCTCTATTGTGATGGGACTCACATATCACAATGGTCTCGGCCTTTGTCTTTTCTTAATCCTGGCAGGTGGAAAAAACTAAGGTTCCAGAGAGGTTACAGAGTGTGTAAAGGTCACACATCAAGTTTTTGGCCTACCTACATTTAGAGAAGACATTCAAACCTCTGGGTTCAGATCCTTGGAATCCCTGTAGCTTTCAAGCCAGACCTTTGCTTAGGTCACTTGTCAGCTCATTCATCCAGGCCTAAGGTAGCATACAGAAGTGTTTCTCAAACTTGAATGTGCATTTGAATCACCTGGGGCTCTTGTTAAACTGCAGATTCTGATTCAGTAGGGCTGGTGTGGAGCTTAGGATTCTCCTTTTCTAACAAGCTTCCAGGTGATACGGATGCTGCTAATCCATGGACTGCACTTTGAGAAGCAAGGGAAGGAAGGCAAGCTCCCTCTGTGAAAGGAAGGGCTCAAAACCAGAAGGAAGGAGGTTGTGAGGCCACAGGGCAGGTTTGTGGCTATTGCTGAAAGGGCCTTAGCATTGCTAACTCTCTGCCCTAGCTGGGGGTGGGAGAGAAGAGAGTTCCTGGGACAAGGTGGCACATACATATGTGTATACCCAAAGGATATGAAAATGGTCAGACTTTCAAAAAAATCTCATTTTATATCTACCAGTGACATGGGGAGGGGAATCAGCAGTGCAGAAAAAGTCCCTTGTCATTGCCTGAGTCCCGGTCACATTGGGGGAAGCCATGGTGACCTTAGCATTGCCTTACAAATACTCATTTTAAAAACATTTTTAAATCAACCTGGAAAAGTCCAACCTAGTCTTCACTTTCCCTATATGTATTTCATGCTTAATTTCCTAGTCAGCCTTAGTGTACTCAAGCATTAGGTCTACTTACCTATCATGATCATTGAGGGTCATCATAATGATTTCCGTTTTTGCTATGTTCTATGTTTCTCCAAGCTGTTACATATTTGTTGTCTCAATTTAACATTTGTGTCCATCTTGGACAAATATATTCAAGAGCTCCTGCATAAATGGGATTCCATGAAACCCAAAGATAATGGCAGGGGAGGCAAGAGTTTATAAATTTTATATTAGACCACAGTACTTTCTTTCAGGTTTTGGGCACCTGCTCAAATATGAGTTTTTCAGGCTGCTTAAGAGTTATTTATTGAACTTCCACATTCACTTTAGACTTGCTTTACCCTTCCCCCTTCCATGTATGCTGTCATTGAAAATAAAACCTCATTGTTGACCTCTCAAGGGAGACTTAAAAGTGATAGTGTAATTTACAAGGGAACATTTAAGTTTTTAAATCATTCATTCATTGTCTAAAATTTTTGTACTGCTGTAGAATACATATAATGGCAGTTTTAAAGTGAAATGGTATTAATGAGTCATTGAAACACCTGTTCCTCTTTCTTGTAGCTTCTTCTCTTGACAGCCTTGCAGCTAACATAAAGGTAATTTTAGAAGTAGAATTTGTAAAATGATTTACTTCCAGCTATCTTATATCAATTATTGTGCTTTTTCCAATCAGTGGTGGATATTTCTAGTTAGTCTGCTTAGGTGGAATTGCAATAGTTTAGTGTTTACATGCAGATGTGTCCAGACGCCATGTTATACTTTGTTTTGGGGTTAGTTGGTTTGTGTCCCTTATATAAGTAGGATGAATCACCAAGGAGCGTGTGTCTATACCCAATACCTACTTTATTGATAGTTATTTTCATTGCTTTTTCTCTAATCAAATACCTTTATACATAGAGGTGGCAAATCGCTTGTTCTTGAAGCTTGATTGGTTTGTCAAAGTGAAGCTTCAAATTTCTGTGACACAACATGAGAATAGATTTACGCAAAGAAAATGGAATATACTATATTTCTTAAGCCATAGTGCTTAAATATTTTGTTAAAATTATATTCTTCCCAGATCCAATAATCCCTAGTCCCCAGAAATCAAAGTTCAGAGCATGAGTTTATTTTGGTTTATTAATATATCTCAAACATACAGACTTTTGGTTATTTTTCTTTAGTCTTAACTCCTGAGCATTTTGTTGCTAGTCTTCTCTGCTCCAGACCCTCTTCTATTTGCAGGACATTCCTGGGCCAATATTCTGTCATCTTAGCCCTAGTTGTCTTCCTTGTCCAACCCCATCCCCAGCTCTAAATTAAGCAAACAGAAGCAAAATTACCACTAAATAATGTGCGTTGTCACTCAGATTATTAAAGAGCCAGATGAACGGATTGTTTTAAGGAGCGAGTCAACATCACGTTTAGATTCAAGTAAATTTGGAAAGCCCTCACCCAGTAAACAAGGGGTTGCCAGTTTCCATGGGAAAGCTTCATTTTCTACCTCCCAGCACTCCAGATCTCCTGGCCCCCTGGATCAGCCCCTTCTCCGAAAAAGGTCAGTGGCAAGCACCCATCTGTTTGTCTGAAGAGTACATTGCGGCCTGGCAGGGGTAAAGCCAGGTCATTTCATCAGTTTCTTTTCTTAGGAATATTCAGCTGGTGTCACCTTGATATGAAAAAATGATCGTTTCTTTAAAAATCTACCCAAAAGTCAGAGTGGAGCCTTTTCTCTTGCCTCTGGAAAGCATATATCAGGATATTTGCTATAAATGGGATAGACAACTAACTTTGACATAGGTAGTATTTAGATACCTATTTTTATTTGTCATAAATTTAAAAACTAAACCTTTTTATTTTACCAGTACAAAAATGTTCACTACCGGAAGTTTGAAAATTACAGAAAAAAAAAGTGAAAAAAATTACACATAGTCCTACTACCCAAAGACAAATGTTGTTAGCATATGAGTGTATAGTCTTTTTTTAGACATGATTTCTTTGTTTACATTATTTTCACAAACAATAAAAATGCATTTGCATATGTCTGGAGCGCAGGTCAGAGACTAAGAGCAGAAATCTTTTTTTGCTAAACTGCACTCTCTAGTAGAGTAAGGAACCATTGGTTTGCTTGGGTCTACCTAATTTTAGCCTGAAAGGCCTGCATTCTAGGAAACCCTTGAGTCTTAGGCAAACCAGGACAGTTGGTTACTTTAACTTCAGGAAAGTGGCACTGAAAATAATATTTATAAGATCATTGTTTTGAATGAAGGATATGCCCATCTGCTTTTCTCTGCATTATTAGTGACGAGAATAAGAAGCAAACTCTGCATACCAAAATAACACAATTGCTCACAGAGAGACTCAGAGTAAATATATCCCAGAATCACAGTAGCCCTGAAATTTTTACAGGAATTATATTAACTTTGAGGTATACTAAGAAAGTGGCAATCCCTTCTTAGTGTTTTCAGAAATGGCAAAATAAGTCTATATTCAAATGTTAAATCATGGATTTAAGGAAGTCAGATCAAATATTTTAATAAAATCAATTAATGTATGGTGAGTTTTTGATTAGTTACTTTATTAGAAGAAAAGAATACAACATAGATTTTTTAAAAACTGGCTCTGGCACACAGAGACAGGTGGTCAGAGACACACAACCCCTTTTTGTGCCTAGCCTCTGTCCCCTCCTGTCTT
>NW_016107542.1:2981655-2983658 GCF_001604975.1 Cebus imitator | reverse complement strand
TCCTGACTAGCTGGGATTACAGGCACGCGCCACCATGCCCAGCTAATTTTTGTATTTTTAGTAGAGACGGGGTTTCACCATGTTGACCAGGATGGTCTCGAGCTCTTGACCTCGTGATCCACCCGCCTCGGCCTCCCAAAGTGCTGGGATTACAGGCGTGAGCCACCGTGCCCGGCCCCCTCCTGTCTTATGCTTTTGCCACCAGCCTGGAATTCAGCACATTGTCAAAGCACAGGAGATTATCCTCGATTTAAAGACTTGTAGAGGATTGGTTTTAAACGAAGAATGGAAAGAACTTTCAATTGGCAGTGGTCAGTAGACATGGGCCCTAGTGCTCAAGTGTCTTTAAGTGCTGGGTGATTTCACACAGCTACTCAATCTATTATTTAAATTAATTTTTATTTTTGAGGTGGGATCTTGCTTTGTCACCCAGGCTGGAATGCAGTGGCACAATCACAGCTCACTGTAACCTTGACCTCCCCAGCTCAAGCAATCCTCCTGCCTCAGCCTTCTGAGTATCTGGGACTACAGGTACACATCACCATGCCTAGCTAATTTTTTTAGAGATGGAGTCTTACTGTATTGCTCAGGGTCTTCTCAAACTCCTGGACTCAAGCAGTTGTCTTGGCTTCCCAAAGTGCTGGGTACAGGCATGAGTCACTGTGCCTGGCTTCAACCTTTTAGACCTCAGTTTCCTCATCTTTAAAATGGCTGTGATGGGCTGGGTGCAGTGGTTCACGCCTATAATCCCAGTACTTTGGGAGGCCGAGGTGGGTGGATCACCTGAAATCAGGAGCTCAAGACCGGCCTGACCAAAATGGAGAAACCCCATCTCTACTAAAAATACAGAATTAGCCAGACATGATGGTGTATGCCTGTAATCCCAGCTACTTGGGAGACTGAGGTAAGAGAATTGTTTGAGCCTGGGAGGCAGAGGTTGCAGTGAGCTGAGATCGTACCTTTGCACTCCAGCCTGGGCAACGAGGCTGTCTTAAAATAAAATAAAATGGGCGTGATGATCAAAGATCCATCTTACAGACATAAAATGCTTCTCAGATGCCAGAACTGGGGATAGCCATGGTTTCTGTCCCTCTGCTTTGTATATATAACACCCCCCAAACTCCTTAAAGTCGGTACAGCAAGCTTTTCTGAGAGACTGTATTGAGCACACAGTTACTGGTCCACTGTTATGGGCAGTAGACACCATCACAACACATCTGTGCTTTCCACTGGTCCACACACTAGACAGGAAGGCAGGCATACTGCCATGTCACTGAATATGAGATAGATTGTGGTAGGTACTTAACAGAAGTACAGTCCAAATGCAGGGGAAAGAGAGTGGGAGGAAATTAATTCCATCAGGAGAGAGATCTGAGAAGGACTCTTTTCTCTT
This sequence comes from Cebus imitator, assembly GCF_001604975.1. Lineage (NCBI taxonomy): Eukaryota > Metazoa > Chordata > Mammalia > Primates > Cebidae > Cebus > Cebus imitator. The sequence continues at coordinate 2,982,265 of NW_016107542.1, read as the reverse complement.
TAAATACATATTATTAGATGGTTTATGCATTCATTCAGCCAGCCTTTCCTGAGTGTCTTTATGCAGCAGGCCAGCAATTCTCAGCTCTGGCCAAAAGAAGAATTGCCTCATGTTTACTGAGTCAGAATCAACTGGGATTGGAATTGAGTGTGTGGGTGGGGAGCACATGAAATCCGTGGTTAAGAGGGAAAGCAGGATTGATACTCAATCTGCTAGGCCTGGAATGGGAACACTAACATTTAAGACATTTCTTCTGATCTCTGAAAACTTGCAACCTAGCAGAAGATATAAACAATAATAATAGAAAGGCGTGCAAAGAGCTTTCTACAAGGCAGAACTTTGTGAATATTGTGGAACAAAAGTTACTGGAGTATAAAGAAGAAGGTGGTACTTCCAGAGTGTTTTGTGGAGGAGGTGATGCTTTCTTGTGGCCACAAGGGGAGAAAATTGGATTATGATGGGGTTCATGGAGGTGAGTGAGGGGAGATGGGAGGCAGGGGCACTGTCAGCTTCCAGCAGTGAGAAAGTGGGTGCCAGGGCTCAGAAAGTTCTGAGGGGGACCTTGTTGGCTGACCTAGGGAGTTTGGGCTTTGCTTGGAAGGAGTGAGGC
>NW_016107542.1:2972455-2980250 GCF_001604975.1 Cebus imitator | reverse complement strand
TAGAGAAGCATAGAAATAATGTATGTAGTCTTAAACACGGGCAGTGCTTTAGGTGGTGCTTCCATTTGCTATGAGTTTTCTTGGGTTGGCAATGGATTTGTTTAGATTTATTCGTACTCTTGGTCTTGTTTCCCTGGAAACCAATGGGACATGCTTGCTGCAGAGAGAGCTGGAATGGAGGCCCGGATTTGGGCCGGAACCAGCCAAGCAGAGGGGCAGCAGCACAGGGCGGTCATTAGTATGGTAGCCATAGTAACAACTAAATTTCCAGATGTTCCTGTCATTTCCAGTGTTTACTGTACATTAAATAAAGAGAATCTTTTCTTGTTTCCTTTTATTTCCTTTTTTTTTTTTTGGAGATAGAGTCTCCCTGTGTTGCCCAGGCTGGAGTATAGTGGTGCCATCTCGACCCACTGCAACCTCCACCTCCTGGGTTCAAGCAATTCTCATGCCTCAGCCTCCCAAGTGTCTGGGACTACAGATGTACCGCCACCACACTGGCTAATATTTTGTATTTTTATTAGAGATGGGTTTTTACTGTGTTGACCAGGCTGGTATGGCACTCCTGGCCTCCAGTGTTCCGCCTGCCTCAGCCTCCCAAAGTGCTGGGATTATAGGTGTGAGCCATCGTGCCTGACCCCAAGTGGCTATAATTCTTTGAGTGTTTTTTGAAAACAGTATCTGTGCCTTTCATTATTAAATTGCTATGTACACTTTTAGTTTAATTATACCTCAGACTTTAGGATTTGGTAACCATCCCTCTCCTGAATACAAATGAATGGATGATGAATGAATGAGAGAATGAATTTAGTCACCCAAGAAATATTTATTAAATACTTACTGTGGTATTCAGTTCCTCTTCTGTCCTGGGATGAGTTATTAAGCAAAGATTCTCAGTTTCAATTTCACTCTAGGAGTAAAAACCACCACTAACCAAATAATGACAAAATGTCTACTGGTGCAAGTGATATTAATGAGGTATAGATAAATGAAACCGCAATTCCGTATAACAGGGAAGCTGACCTACTCTTTAGGAGAGGGCTCAGAAGGGATTTGCTGAGAGCTCAACAATTGAACTGAGCTCTGAAGGGTGGGTAGGAGTTAATCAGAGTAGGGAGAGGGATTGGTAAGTAGAAGAGGGAACAAATAGTGTTGCCAAATGCATATGGAAGGTAGAAAATGTTCTATGTTTGAGGAACTGAAAGAGACTATCAAACCTGTGGTTCAGTTTGGAATCTGGGTGGCCTAAAGAAAATGAGATATAAGATAAAATCCTGGTGGTAGGATTTTATCCTACCAGGATTGGGGGCTGGGCATAGTGATTCACACCTGTAATTCTAGCACTTTGAGAAGTTGAGGCAGGAGGATCACTTGAGTGCAGGAGTTTGAGACAGGCCTGGACAGCACAGGGAGACCCTGTCTCTACAAAATATTTAAAAATTAGCTCCTCATGGTGGAGCATACCTGTAGTCCCAGCTGTTTAGGAGGTTGTGGTGGGAGGATCCTTTGGCCCAGGAGTTTGACACCAGCCTGGGCAACATAGCAATCCCCTATCTCTTAAAGAAAAAAAAAATAGCCAGGCATGATGACATGTACCTAGTTAGTCTTCTGTATGTGAGAGGCTGGAGTTGGAGGATTGCTTGAGTTCAAGAGTTCAAGGCTACAGTGAGCTATGATCATGCCACTGTACTTCAGCCTGAGTGACAGAGCAAGACCCTATCCCTAAAACAACAGCAACTGGGATTAAGTTTTTTGTTAAAAATTTTTGGATTAAAATTTTAAATGTAAAAGTGGGTTTGTTCATGAGAGAAATATCTTAAAAACACAGGAAAGTATAAAGAAGAAAAGAATCACTCAGCCACACATAGAAACACAAAAAATTCTTAATATCTGAGCAGTTTTTATTCCCCAGTGCTTTCCCTATGGGTAGGTTTAAGAGAGACATTGAAATCACACTACGTTTACCATTTTGGATGCTGCTGTTTTTTAATGATGATTAAGTTTTAAATATCAATCCATATTGTCATATGCTTTAAGTGTCTTTTTTGGTAGATGCTTACTACTCCACCCTGTTCCATCTGTTGTGCAGGTTCCATCCTGGTTCTCAGTCCACATGGAAGAATATCCATGAGAGGGTATGCAGTCTTCTGACAGCCCACAGAGCTCAGCAGCACAAAAACAAGGTTGGACTTTCTTATAAAACTAGATATTTGCTCACTAAATAATATGGGAACATGGACTTACAGTCTGGTTGGGGAGACAGACATTAATCAAATAACCACAAAAGTAAGTGGAAAATTGTGAGGCTTACTGAGGAGATTACCTTTTGTCCTGAGAGGGAATTACCGACAGGTACTTGACTTGGTTGGGAGTCAGATCTGGCTCCATGAGGATGTGACAATGGGGCTTGGATCCGACGGAAAAGTAGTAGCTAATTTGATTCACAGCAGTCGTCAAGCAGAGGTCCTTTCAAAAGGGAAGACAGGCTCACAGAACATTCTCTTCCCCTGCACACATGACTCCCAATCCAGGGAAGAATACAGTTGGATGTGTGAGCTCTGTAAGGCCACAACCTGGAAGAAACTTGTTCTAAATTTAATAAGGTGGTTTTGGCTGTATGACTTTTATGGAGGTGTGGGGAGTGCTTCTGATTCATTGGTAGATATTCCCAGCCCTCTGTCACTGCTTCAGATACACAGCTAAGTGGCCTTTCACCAGTTCAAAAGAATTCAAATAAAGGTTAACAGTGCCCCCAGTGGCTGAATTTAACGATGCCATGTAGTTGAACGAGTCTTCTCGGCTTATTAAATACTGGCATATGGTAGATTTGCAGGATGACACTTAAATGTTGTTTACCCTAACCATGGGGGTATTGAATTATTTTACTTCTTTTTTGCAAAGTCATTGGCCTTGCTTTAATTCCCAACCTTTTCAAGTAAGGAATCTCTTTAAAATGTAAACAAAGGCCTGGTTTGGGGCTCAAACCTGTAATCCCAGTACTTTGGGAGGCTGAGGAAGGAGGATCCCTTGAGGCCAGGAGGTTCAAGACCAGCCTGGCAACATAATGAGACCTTGCTTCTACCAAAAAAAGAAAGAATCCACATACACACATATATAGTGAACCCCATATACAGCATAAATGGGATGCACAGACCTCTTACATGCAAAACTACATATCTGGGTATCATCCATCTCTGTTATGTTATGGATAATAAAAATTGCTGGATTTGTTTTTGTTGTAGGAAGATTCTACGTCTGAAGTAAATTATATCATCGAAAGACAAAGCTACCCTCTGAAGCAATACCCACTGCGTGAACAGAGATATTTTTAAGCTACTGTCTTATATAAGTAAGCAGCTTAAGTGCTTTTCCTTATCTTGATTTGCTAAAAGACTTTCAGTTTCATCCTTTCAATATGAAGTAACTAGAAAGTTTGGAGGATGGGAGACTTGGAATAGACCCAAGAACCATGTTCTTTCCTCACTCTATATAATAATGGCAGTGCATGTGTCTTCCAGCTCTCTTGATTCCTCTTGTAATCATTTCCCCTGACCCCAACATCACCCTTTATCTAATGGACCTTCCGGCATTCTTTCAGTTCTTTGAACACGAGCTCTTTCCTGCTGTGGGGTCTTTGTACATGTTGTTTTCTACATCTGGACTATGTCTTCCTGACTCTGCTTGGATAACTCCTATTTGTCCTTCTAGCCTCATGACTTTCTATGACACAACACTCCCTCTCCCTCTGATGTGTACCCTTTAGCACCCTGCATTTTTCCTTCGTAAATTATGACGCAATTTATTATTATATTTGATCTGGGCTGATTGTTTAAAATTCATCTCTTCTACCAGAATGAAACCTTTATGAGATGAGGGATCTGTGCCTGCTGCTCACTGCTTTATATCCAGCATTTAGTACTGTACAATGGAATCACATTTAATTTTTCAAACACATGTACTAGGTGTGTGTACTGAACAAGAACCTGCCTTCCCACCTCCACCTTGCTGCTGTCCCTGTATCACCTGATCTTTCATGATGGTTGCTGCTCAGTAAAGAGTTTTTATAAATGTATGTTGAATGAGGTAACAAAGCAACTTTAGAATTCAGATTGGTGGCAAGTAGTTAGTCACATTTTGGGACATCATTGTTTCTCATATGTTCTTTTCTTTTCCATTTCTAACCCAGGCTCAGAATAATATCGCCCTTCCTTATAACATGCGGCCTGAGTGCTGAGACTTGTCCACATACTTCACGTATATTAAACAAGTTCATATCTAATTCTCAGGACAATCTGATGAGATAGGTACTATCATTAGTTTCATCTTACAGATAGGGAAACTGAGGCATAGGTTAGGTCCGTTGCTCAAGGTGACATGGCTAATGAATGGTGGAGCTGAGAATATGGACCTGGGTAGCGTGGCTTCAGAGAACAGCCTCTTAACCACTACATTCTATTGCATTTCCAAAGCTAGAGTATAATCATACATGGAAATTCATGGGGAGAAAGAGGGCCCTTTGGAACCCAAGCAGAGTTTGTGGGCATTGCCTTAAGAAGTCTCCCACTAGGATCCTATAGCTTTGTACTGTGTAGTCCTCATTCAGCAGGATCAGAATAATTATGCGTCTTTCTAAACAGTAAAGGAGTGTGGGATGACCTGCTAAATTTTCATTGTAGTCTGGCTCCTGAAAGTCTGGTTTGAGGGTCACTCGTGCTTTATAGCACAAATCGGCTTACCCTAGGGGTGGCCAGGGCTCCCCACCTTTAGCACAGAAGAAGGTGCAGGACAGCTAAGTAATTGCCCATTCTGCAGGCTTCTACCTTAGAACATTCTGCTTGCTAGATTAAAGGATGGATTCTGGGCCATTTACTCTCTGGTTACCAAAATAGCCATCTAGGCAATTACTTAGGTAGTTATAGGAACATAGGCCACATGATTACCAAATGCCAAATTATGTTGAATTTCAGCATGGGTAATATCAAGTTACATAGAGCCCTGAACCAGCTGATATGTATACTCTGATGTTGGGGGATAGAGAGAAGGTAAGAAAAGAAAAAAAAAAGCCACATCAATTCTGTCTTGGAAAACAGGTTTCCTACATAACAGGAATTCCCACCCAGTGGTTTGGAACATGCTTAGAATACCTTCTCTGGAAGCTCTCCCCTGACCCCACTCCTCGAGTCATGGATTCCTGGTGAGGCTGGGATCCTGGAGGGTCATTTTAGTGAAGGTTTAGTGATTATGAAAAAGATTCTGGCTAATCTTAAACAAACAGGGCATGTATTTGAAAGATGCTGAGTATCCATCTCAGTGAGTCCGGGAAAGATCCAAACAAGCAAGATGAAATAGCTAAAACAGAACAGCCAGAGCCACTCCTGCGGGTTGGGAAGACAGATCCCAGGCAGGAGGCATCCCACACACGACACAGTGGCTCCCACTGTGTGTCCCAGTCCCGGCTTTTCTTGAGGACTCTCTTCTAATGGCAGCACCAATTCCTGTCCCTCCCCTTCTCCATATCACCTGTTTCACTGCCAGCCAGCTTTCCCTCTCGTGTCTCCCCAGCGATCTTGAGGTCCCAGGGAGATGAAAAAGTAGATTCTTACTACAAAAAGGTCAGGAATTCTTGAGCCAAAAACAATGAGTCCAATTGTCTGACCAGGTAGAGGGAGGGAATGAGTGGAAGAAAAGGGTTGAAGGGGTTGGAATACATCTGTTTCTGGATCTTTTGGGACTTGGTACTTTTGGTATAAACAGAGTATCCCTTGTATATTTAGAAATGGTGAATTATACCACACAAAAAACAAACATCCAAAAAAAAACCTAAACAAAACCTCCCACAAAGAAACCCCTCAGATTATCCCTAGTTGTCTTGGCAGGCATGATTGCCACGATATTGCGGCCTTGCCAGGTGTGCGACCTGGTGTTCATTCACTGAGATTCTGCTTCCAAGGATGGCTGACAAGGTCGCTGCTGTGACACCTCTGCTTCCTCAGGCAGAGGCAGGCCCTCTGTCTCTGTGAGATGGCAGAGATGACTGAGCTGTGTCCACCTTGGCCTGCTGACTTCTCCCTCCCTATGCTTCAGCAGCTCGCTGTGATTCCAGGTTCCAGTATGTGCCTGGCCTTCAGCAGGAGCCAGTCCCTTTGCAATGCTCCCAACTGGAGTGTCAGCAAAGAATTCAGGCCTAGATTTCCTCAGATGTAGACAAGAATTGTAGTTCCAAACCTTTGATAAATTAAAGAACAGCAAAAAGGAAATAACCAAAAAATTTTTTAAAAAGGTAAAAATTAATTGAAGTGCTGGTTTCTGACCATGTTGTTGCTCGTTAGGACTCCAGCTCCTAAAACAGTGGCTGGTACTGGTTCTGACCTCGCCTATCTCCATTGGGCAGGGGTTATTTTACTTTCCCTCATGGGGGCCCCTTCACCTCCGTTACAACCAAAGCTGAAAGCAAACCAGCCTGCAGATTTCAGGTGCTCTCCCTCTCTGATTTGGTCACCAGCTTCTGAGGAATTGGTCATTTGGTAGCTTGTGGGCATTGATGCACAGATGTACCTCCCTTCATCCCAGTACTTCCTGGTCTTGTCAGGGTCCAACAGACCACACAGGGAGTGACCATGAACCCAAATCACAAGGCAAATTCCTGGATCAGCTGTCCTCAGTGGGTGTTAGAATCACCTGGGGAGCTTTGAACAATACTAATGCCCAAAACCCACTTCAGACCAACTTAATTGAAATCTCTGCAGGTGGGGCCTGGCATTGTTTTATATTTTGAGACGGAGTCTCGCTCTGTTGCCCAGGCTGGAGTGCAGTGGTGTGATCTCGGCTCACTGCAGTCTCTCTCTCCTGGGTTCAAGTGATTCTCCTGCTTCCGCCTCCTGAGTAGCTGGGACTACACGTGTGTGCCATCATGCCGGGCTCATTTTGTACTTTTAGTACAGACGGGGTTTCACCATATTCATCAGGCTGGTCTCCAACTCCTGACCTGGTGATCCACCTGGCTCGATCTCCCAAAGTGCTAGGATTACAGGTGTGAACCACCATGCCCGGCCACATTGGTATATTTATGAAAGTTCTTCAGGGGAATTTTTTTTTTTTTTCAGTTGTTCAGGCTGCAGTGCAGTAGGGTGATCTCAGCTCACTGCCATTTCTGCCTCCCAGGTTCAAGCAATTGTCATGCCCCATCTTCCTGAGGAGCAGGGATTACAGGTGTGCACCACCACACCAAACTAATTTTTATATTTTTTGTAGAAATGGGGTTTCATCATGTTTCCTGGGCTGGTCTCAAACTCCTGGCCTCAAGTGACTTACCTGCCTTGGCCTCCCGAAGTGCTAGGATTACAGGCATGAGCCACCACATCAGCATCTTCAGGGAATTCTGATGTACATTTAGGATTAAGAATCTCTGCAGTCGGATGTGAGTTTCTTAAGGATGGGGAATTTGGAAGCTTCCCATCCCCAATCCCATAGTGATCTCCATTTATGCTCAAATATAATTGTTCTGGCTGGGCATGGTGGCTCTCTCCTGTAATCCCAGCACTTTGGGATGCCAAGGTAGGAGGATTGATTGAGCCCAGGAGTTCAAGACCAGCCTGGGTAACATAGAAACACCCTGTCTCTAAAAAATAAATAAATAAAAAAGAGGCTAGGTATGGTGACTCATGCCTGTAATCCTAGCACTTTGGGAGGCTGAGACAAGTGGATCACTTGAGGTAAGCAGTTCGAAACCGGCCTGACCTACATGGTAAAACCCTATCTCTACAAAAAAAAAAAAAAAAAAAAAAAATTAGCTGGG
>NW_016107542.1:2916398-2972395 GCF_001604975.1 Cebus imitator | reverse complement strand
GCAGGACAATTGCTTAAACCTGGGAGGTGGAGGTTGTAGTGAGCCAGGATCATGCCATTGCACTCCAGGTTGGGTGATTTAGATTAAGTCCACTAGAAACTTAGAAAAGAGAGCATTGCCTCTAGAGAATTCAGATCTTGTTTTAAATGTAGAATTTCTATAATAAATTTGCAAGAGGAGGCTAGCTCCTTTGGAGTGTAGTTTAAACTACTCCTTCTGTTTCCTACTCCTTTGTTCCAGCAATTCTTTGTAAATTTAGATGAGGAACAAAAGCTTCCTCAAATATTTCTCCAAAAGAACTACATTAAGTGAATAGGTTCTACAGATAGGACTGCCAATGTCAGGTTTTAAAGTTGGTTAGGAAGGTGCATATATGAAATGCTTACACAGTTTGAGGGAGCAGGAAGAGGAAGGGGATGGGATAAAGACAGACTAGAGGCACATTTGTCTTCATTGATACAGACCCAGAGAAGAGGAGCCTGAAAGTGGAAACTCATGTCCCTCCTTCATAGTATAACCATAGCATTTTCCTCTACCAGCCCTGCTGTAGTGTGATTGATTGTTTGTATCCCCTCAAAATTTGTATCTTGAAGTCCTAACCTCTAAGGAAATGGGGACTTTTGGGAGGTGAGGTTGTGAGGGTGGACCCCTCATAAATGAGATTAGTGCCCTATAAATAGGCTCAAGGGAACTTGTTTGCCCCTTCCACTGATGAAGAGACAGTAAGAAGCCTCCATCTTTGAACCAGGAAGAGGACCTTCACCAGATTCTGAATCTGCCGACATTTTGATCTTGGATTTCCCAGCTTCCAGAACTGTGAGAAATAAATTCCTGTTGTTTATAAGCTACCTGTTTTATGACATTTTGCTATAGCAGCCTGAATAGAGTAAGACAATACCTTAAAACTTGTTCCATTTTTAGAAGATTCAGTGAGAGCCAAGTTTTTTTTTCCTCATTGTGATAATAGTGATTAGTTCATTAGGTAAATTAAGAAAATGAAATTAAAAACTAAAACAGAAAAGGAACTCCAGAAACAAAACAACAAAACAAAATTCATTTATCTTCTTCTTAGAATTTCAGTCAAATAAAGGTATATCCAAGTTGAACATCTCAGTCTAAAAACCTCAACTCTGAAATGCTCCAAAATCCAAAACCTTTGAGTACCAATATGACACAATAAGTGAAAAATTCCACATCTGACGGCAGGTGGCAGGTTGCAGTCAAATGCATTTGAAACTTTGTTTCATGCTCAAAATTATTTAAAATGTTGTATAAAGTTACCTTCAGGCTTATGTGTATAAGAGGTATATAAACCATAAATGAATTTCATGTTTAAACTTAGGTACTATCCCCTATCCTGAAGCTATTTCATTGTGTTTATGTAAATATTCCAAAATACAAAAACAGAAACCCAAGTTTGAAACACCTTTGGTCAGACCTAAGCATCGAAGATAAGGGAGACTCAACCTGTATTACAACCAGCATTCTACCTTGGCAAGGCCGACAGCAAGCTTAAATTACATGTGCTAATATGTTCTCAGTCTCTCTGAAACTATAGTTGTCAATTTATAATTTTGATGTCACCTCTAAATAGTCATCAAAAATAAGAAAATATTGTGTTACGTTAAGATTATGCTCTAAGTCTCAGGAGAGGGCTACTTACTTAAGCAGCTAAAGGAAAGCAGCCCTAATTAATTGGTATCCCATTTCAGTTATTGTTAAAATATACACCATGACATTCAATGTTCAGTGTTTTTGCAGTTGTTTGAGAATAACTCTTTAATAAGATCTTAAATGCCCATTCCTAAAGTCATTTTTATTTTTCACACTAAATTGTGCTTTTTTCTCTCTACTTTCAAATCTATTAATTCTATTCCTTAAATTATTCTTGTTTTAACTTTTTGTTTCTCAAGGAATTCTTTCAATTTTGAGGAATTGTGCTGGGGCAAGGGTTGCAGTTGAGGTATTTTGCTTTTGGAGCATGAATAATTTTGTGATGTTTTGGGGTTTGGATTACCTTGGGAAAATCTGTGTCATTAAACATCATAAATAGGATTCCTATCTGTCTTGCTTCAGTTTATAATTCCTTTCTTGACTTTTATGGTTGCTGATCTGTCAAAGCCTGGAGCATATTTCATGAGCATGTTTCATGGGGTCTTGGTTTGCAGAGGCTTCTAAGAAAATCTCCTTTGTGGAACCTGGGCCCTCCAAACAATAGCTGCTGTACAATGAGGCCATTTCTCTATGGTCACCTGACTGACCCAAAGTTAGCCGAAACCTGTAGGCCATGAATTCTAAAAGAGATTTTTTAAAAAATGAGAGTGCAGATGATATGTTTGACATAAAAGAAGTGATTGGTTTTAGGTGTAATTTTAGAAGACTGATGGATATGTGTGTGAATTCAGCCCTGGTGTCCAAATGCTGCACTACTCTCGATATAGCCAGTATTCCCCCCAGTTGCTTACATCAAAGGAGCCCACTGGCTTCTCTGGAGAGCAGCCTAAGGAACGGGAAATGCCCTCTAGTCCATGCTGTGACTAGAGAACCTGCTAGCACCACCGGAGGGGACTGCTGTCTTTCTCTGGTTAGAGGACCCCTCCTAGCACTACTTAGGGGACCTGCAGGTCTTGGGGAGACCTCCTCTCCTCTCTTCCCTTGTGCTAGGAACCCGGCTGACAGTGATAAGAGCCCCGACTCTTTGCTCCTTTGGCCTGGGAGCCTTCTATCCTCCACACTGGATCTAGGGGCACCAAATTATGGCAGTAAAGTTACTTTGTTTATCAAAGGAAAGAAGCTTTGCTTAATTTCCCATTCAAAAAATAGGGAATTTGGTCAAAACAGGGTCATGTCTAGGACAGGAGCTTTTCCTATGTGCAGATGAGTCCTTTTCTTGATGGCTGAGTTGATGGAGCTTCTTCAACAAAATGAGGAGTTTCTAGTCCAAAATTTTGCCTTGGGATTCTGTATCTTTTAGAGTGATCCATTAGCACCTCCCTGCCTCACCCTCCTCACCCTCCACTGTGTGTGTGTGTGTGTGTGTGTGTGTGTGTGCGTGTTTGTGCGTATGTGTATTTTGTTTTGTTCATTTTTTAAAATATAAAAAGTAGAGACAGGGTCTTCCTATATTGCCCAGGTTGGTCTTGAACTCCTGGCCTCAAGTCATCTGCTGCCGCAGCCTCCTAAAGTGCTAGCCCCGCTGAATACCTGTATTTAAATCCTAGTTCTGCCATTTACAGGCTGAGTGCTGTGGACAGATAATTTAAATATCATAATATTATGATGTTTAAAGACACTCTTTGTGTCTCAGTGTCCTCATCTGTAACATGGAGGTAGTAATAGTATCTAACTAATAATGTTATTGTTGGTAGATATTACATTTAAAGCACATCAAATCAGTGCCTGTCACAAAATGAGCACTCAGTGAACATGAGCTGTTCTTCTTCTCATCTCATTTAATTTTTTGAGGAAAGCATTGCTCCCCCTGTTTCTTGCTAAGGACATTGAGGCTCAGAAAAGCAAGTGTCAGAGCCAGTTTGCAAACCCTGCTCTGTCTCATTTCCAAGCCTCAGGTTCTCTGTACCACTTCCTGTCACCCCTTGGCTGCTACCTGGTTGGCCCTGGGGCATCCCGGATAATTCAACCTAAAGGGTTTGAAAAACATGAACTCAGAACATTTCAAAATAACAGAGCAACTAAGGTCTTTTGACAGAAGTTGGAACGATTACCACTTCTTATTTAGGCCAACAAGAGATGCTTTCTGCTGTTATTTCCTGTCATTGGAATGTTATGTTTGTAAACAGCATTTTTAGGAAGTCCCCTCCTCCCCACCACCCCCAGATAAACTTTCCTGTTCCTTTTCCTCCAGGAACTGACACTCACTGGAATTGGAATTTTGAACTGGGATAAACATCTTACTTGTTTTATTGGGATGGCTTCCAGGAACAGACTGTAGGCAGTAGGTGTTATTGCTGGAAGTGTTGCATTTGTGGTGGGAGCTCTTCATTATGAAAACTCATTTGGTATTGCGTAAGGGATAGGATGACGTCCTTTGTTCAGTGGGTCTCCTCCCAGCCCTGCAGTTAACCAAACTGATTCCACAGCCTTGCATGAACCCACTCAACTTGTGTTGATTAAATTCCTTCTGTGTGCTAAGTATTATGCAGGACCCTGTGGGGCAGGGAGGGGTCACACTAAGGGGTATAAAATACAACCTGTGCCCTCTTGAAGTTTCCAGACTTACTGGGGCAATAAGATGTGAAATGAGATATTTCAAGTGTGATTCCCAAAAGGTGTTGCAAACTCAGATGTCTTTAGGACCAGGCAGGATTTGTGACTGTCAGAAGCAGTGGAGTTTGAAATAAGGGTGAGTGATGGGAGCTGGAGTGAAGTGGAGCATGTAATCCTCCACCTCCCACAAGGTGCGCGTCTTCAAATTCAAATCTAAATCAGCCAAAAGCTCTGTGGCCACATAAAGCTGGTCGGAAGCTGGGTCTTGCCCACAGCCACCAGTTTTGACTCCTGTTTAGTAGTGTAAAATAATGATATTGATTTACAGTAAGGTTTGTGGAACTCAATTTTATTACTTTATAATCAAGTCTCATATTGATTTACTTAATAATATAAGGCAGTATTTGATTATGTACCAAGATACTGTTGCTTCCGTAAGTTTCAGGAGATTAGAAACAATGGGGCCTTGGGGTTGGAGGCCAATAATTTATTTTCAGTGTTTAAAAAATATGCAGACCAGGTAGAGAAGAGATTTGGGAGAAATGAGGCAATTGGGGATAGTATAATGAAGCATACGTGTACGGAGAAGAGGAAATATCCTCTGGGGTATCTTTGGAAGTGTCCTAAATATTCAGGCAAGTATTTTCAACTTTGTGCTATAGACAATAAGAAGCCATGGAAAGATAATTTAAACATCATAATGTTATGATGTTAAAGACACTCTTTGTGTCTCAATGTCCTTATGTGTAATATGGAGGTAATAATAGTATCTAATAATGTTACTGTTGGTAGATAATACATTTAAAGCACATTAAATCAGTGCCTGGCTCAAAATGAGCACTCCGTGAGCATTAGCTATTCTTATTCTCATCTCATTTAATTTTTTGAGAAAAGCATTATATGATATAAAATGCTCATCACGTTAGTACTTTGTTTTCTGGCTCTTTTATATCTATTCATATGAAAGCATTATGTGAATTATAAAAGCGATTTTAAAAAAATGAGAGTGCAAATGATATGTTTGACATAAAAGAAGTGGCAGAGGGGAGACTCTGACAAAGCCTTTGAGGAAGTCTGGAAATTAGTGCAATAGAACCTCAGCTGAGTGGGAGAGTCACAGGAAAGAGAAGGGCTGATTAGAAATCGGGGCTGGGAAGACATCAGGAGACAACTTATTTTATGGGTCCTTAAAAACCTGTGGGTGTATGGGGGAGGTGCCTGGCCCTTTTAAGGAAGAAGTGGTTCAGTCAGGTGGCCTGGGCTTGTTGCAAGTGAAGGTGAACTACTTAGCAGAATGAAGCACTGATGGAGAGAATAATTGCCCTGCAGAAATAAGAACATGGTGTCCTTCATTTTGTGGATTCATATTCTTCATGATGTGTGAGGCAAGATGAGCTAAAGGACTAAGAGAACAAAATAGGAGCCCAGATGAAATCCTTTAGGGAGGGACTTTTGTTTTTTGGTCTCTTTTTAACCAGGAGGATAGAATAGGGAACACTCAGAATTACTAGGGGGCAGGGTGGGTGTTTCAGAAGCAGGCCTTGTCTGCGATTTTGATTAGTACTTTTTTAATCCCTCTGAATCTTGTTCTTATTGTTAAGGCCTCATGGTTGTAATTAGAGTTTAGAGGATTATCAAAATACAAGTTGTTTATTCAAGAATTGTATGGGAAGAGAAAATGCAGGAGTACACCTCCAGTGATTCATGTCTGGACAGTGGCTACGTTTGGGCCACTCACTTCACAAAGAGGCATTACTGTTCACTCAGGGTTCTCACCTGAAGTCCAGAGCAAAGGGATTCAAATAAATGGACCAACCTCTATAGACCTGCCTTGCAAGCTCTTGGGTTAAAAACAAGAAGAAATGTTTATGATCCTAGATTGTAGGAGAAATAATGATTTTTAAAAACACAATTCCCAATCTAAGAGAGACTACAGAAAAGATTGAAGAGATTGATTTTGGATAAGTTCAGTTTAAAAAGATGGTGGCAAGGCTAACAGGAAGTGATCAGTAGAAGTTGGAAGTGTAGAGCTGAGGTTTGGCTTGGAGATCAGGGCAGGAGAAACCAAGGGCAGCTATAGATTTTGTGGATACACATTTTTGTTAATCATCTGCATAGAGGTGGCAGTTGAATCCATAATATTGGAGGAATATCTGGTGGAGAGAGAAAGACCAGAAGAATGTAAGCCTGTTCATTCATTCCTAAAATATTTGAGGGGACCCATTGTGTGTGGCCCAGGCAGAGATGAGACCCACAGTAAGTGGAGCAGCAGGAGGAGGAGATTACAAAGGTGATGGAAGAGTGGTGGAAAAGGTCAGGCGGGGCAGAACCTGATAATGTCTTGGAAGTCAAGGAAAAATAACTTAGTGGAATATAAAGCTAATCAGTAGTGACGAATGTTGTAGAAGAGTAAAAATTGGGCCGGACACGGTGGCTCCTGCCTGTAATCTCAGCACTTTGGGAGGCTGAGACGGGTGGATCACGAGGTCAAGAGATCGAGACCATGCTGGCCAACATGGTGAAACCCCGTCTCTACTAAAAAAATACAAAAATTAGCTGGGCATGGTGGTGCACTCCTGTAGTCCCAGCTACTCAGGAGGCTGAGGCAGGAGAATCGCTTGAACCTGGGAGGCGGAGGTTGCGGTGAGCTGAGATCGTGCCACTGCACTCCAGCCTGGCGCCTGGTNAAAAAAAAAAAAAGAGTAAACATCGATGACTGTGAAAATGCCTTTTGGATTTCATGAGCAGGGCATTGATAACCTTGGAATTTCAGGTGCATTGTGGAAGCCTGACTGTAGGGAATTAGGAGTTTGTGTGTGGGGAGGAAACGGAGTCACAGCATAAAGACCAAAAAGCAATCCCCAAAATTTGGCAAGAAAAGGAAAAGAGAAATAGGGTTCCAGTTTTTATTCTGACACCTCCCCATCCCTCGTTTTGGGACAAAAAAGGGATTTTGGGAAGACTTAAGGTTTGAATGAAATATTTAAAGGTGAGATGAGGGAGGGATATGTTACGTATACCATAAAGGAGGTGAGGCTTGGGCCGCTAGATGAAGTGGGAGATAATCTAGACATACTTAAAATTAATCTTTGCTAGAATGAGAAAACAAATGGGCAATTCGAGGGAGCAAATTTGGTTGTATCAAATAAAATGAGATGATTAGAAAAGATAAACAACTTTTAAAGAGGTGATGATTAGATACTGTCATGCATTTCCTCTTATCTTGTAGGCATTTTGAAGCACTGTATCTTAATACCTAGGAAAAGACTTGGAATCAAGTGAGTCCCAGCTCTGTGAACTTGGGCAAATTATTTAATCTTTCTAAGCCACAGTTTCCTCAACTGGGAAACAGATGGTAATATGACCTGCCTAATAGGAGTGGTTGGAAGAATGCATGAGACTATGCTTGTAAAATATTTAGTACAATGTCAGCACATAGCACTTGGTATTAGGGGTGATTCTTTTTGTCTTAAACTGCTTTATTGAGGTTTGACTGGCATACTGAAAGCTGTACATATTTAGCATGTACAACTTGGTGAGTTTGGAGATAAGTATATACCTGTGAAACTATCCCCAAAGTCTATACCATAAACCTATCCATCACCTCCAAAAGTTTCCTCTCGCCATATTTATTTATTTATTTATTATTTTGAGGGGTATGATAAGAACACAAGAGCTACTATATTAGCAAATTTGTAAGTATACAATGCAGTGTTAACTACTATGCTAAACAATAGATCTAGCCAATGAGTCTTATCTGCTTTGAAAATTTTAGACCACCCTAGACTTGAATTATCATTAATATTCTAGCATTCCTGGCACACTCTGCCTGATAATGCCTGGTGAAGAACCATGACACTGGAGCCGAATGGCTGAGCCACCTATTTGTTGTGTGGTCTTTGGGGAACGTTGCTTAATGTTTTGTGCTAGTTTCTTCATTTGTAAAAAGGGGATAATAATAGTACCCACTTCATGATGCTATGAAATTAAGTGAGTTCATATTTAAGAGGTATGAATAGTGCTTGCTACATAGTATTTGCAATGCCAGCGTTTGCTGAGTAAATAAAAACGTTTTTCCCCTGTGTTGTTGTTGCTGGGTTTTTGTTGTTGTTGTTGAGATGGAGTCTTGCTCTGTTGCCCAGGCTGGAGTGCAGTAGCATGATCTCGGCTCACTGCAACCTCCGCCTCCCAGGTTCAAGCGATTCTCCTGCCTCAGCTGCCTGAGTATCTGGGATTACAGGTGTGTGCCACCACTTGTGGCTTATTTTTGTATTTTTGGTAGAGACGGGGTTTCACCATGCTCACCAGGCTGGTCTTGAACTCCGGACCTCAGGTGATCCACCCATCTCGGCCTCCCAAAGTTCTGGGATTACAGGCATGGGCCACCTTGCCTGGCCTGTTGTTGCTGTTTTTCCTTCTGGGCTTAGAGCATCCCACTTGCTTGGGCACTCATCCTAGCAGGGAGAAATCTCAGAGGATGTCTGCAGCTGTTAGGTCAACACCTTAAAGGAAACTGGACCTTGGTTTGCCTTAGAATGTCATGTCTAGGGAAGGTAATGATGCCCAAGAATAGGGTAGATGACTGTCTGCCTGGATTGTTATAGAAGGAAATGTTCTCTTAGTGGCAAGAGAAGCAGACTAAATGTCCTTGCAGGCAGAGTCGACCTTGTTTGCATGTCTGATGTTTTCATCAGCTAAGGTGGTATGTTTATCTAACTTAACTGGCCCCTTCTGATGCAGCAGAGAGCCTTGGGTTTGTGATTCATAGATGACACACTCTTGTCTATCTTAACCTTTCTGGCTAAATTAGGAAATGAGAGGATTAGCTCCAAAGTACCTGAGAGTTAAAGCCAACTTGGCATGCTGGGAAGACAGAAGCAGGTGTTGAGGACAGATCAGCCAGGGTCCCTCTGTCACTGACTGGTATTGCTTTCTTTCTTCACATGAGTTTACACAGTAGCACTTCTCTGACACCCATCAGACCTACCTGGCCTCCTAAAGACCCGGACAGGATAACCTTGGACTCATTTTGGAGAACCTTTATAACTTTTTTTTTAAGCCCTTGGCTCAGAAAAGCCTTTTGGCTGGCCTTTTGTTATTCTTGCCAAGCTAAGCTAATAACCTTGGAAACACAAAACAAGTGTTCTTTAAATAAATGTTAAGTTTGAATGCTTGGAGGAGGATCAAAGTCATCTTTAAAATGTGCATGCCTTGAGCTCTTTGTGAAGACATGCTTATAAACTGAAAGGAGTAGTGCCTTTTCTCCAGTGACTACCCTCCCAGGATGACTGAAGTCATTTCAATCTGTTTTACCTTCACCTTGGAAAAGGTACTTTTCCACGGGGCGAAGAAAAGATAAAGCAAATCCTGGCTGGTGTTAGATCTCCAGACTCCTCACCCTTTTCCCTGCAGCCACACCCTTGGCCCTGAGATGCTCAGATGATATAACTCTGCATCGCATTGCCTTAAGTGCCCTGAAGCCAAAGAAGATGATGCAACATGATTTTAACACTTGGTGATGGCTTTCCAGAGTTATGGAGGAATGGCAGCTACCAGAGCCTGCAGTCTGTCAGGAAAAGGCAGCTCTTGGAGGGAAAACGGGGTACGCATCCAGACACTACTGCTCAGTTTAGTTGATTCTGCATTTAGTTCCTGCGTTATTGCCTTCCTCCATTTTTTTGTAAACAGTACTTTTGCAAGGCAAGTTCCTCTCTAGGTGATATCCTGGTATTGTCCCCATGGGGCCAGAGCTTCCCAGCTGCAGGCTGCCGGAGCTTTCAAGAAACCAGTGGAACTTCTCCAGAAGAAGCCATGGCATTCCTTTCTCATTTTCTTCAACCAGAATACCCAAAGAAATATAAATGTTTATCTTGTCTTTTGGGGATTTACTCATAGCTGTTTTGATACACCAAGGTATCACTTGGTGATACCTTAAAAGTGGCAGATCAAGTGGTGATTTCTAGATAAAATCATGTGTCACCCTAATTCTGGAGAGACACGTTTCAAATCACACATGACAGTGGTTGGTCCTAGTGAGGGAGAAATGGAACATCAATTGTGTGGTTAGATCTCACTGCTTGCTTAGGAGCTTTGTGGCACTGTGCATGTAGCCTAGGCCATTGAGAAATGTCCCGATCATTTCCATCCCTGAAGGATAACTTTATACCCTTAGGTGCAGTCACCCAATTCTATATATACAGGTCACTCTCTTGTTCCCAGCTGGGTGCAGTGTCTCACGCCTGTAATCCTAGCACATTGGGAGGCTGAAGCAGGCAGATCATTGGAGGTCAGGAGTTTGAGACCAGCCTGGCCAACATGGTGAAACCCCGTCTCTACACAAAATACAAAAATTAGCTGGGAATGGTGGTGCACAGCTGTACTCCCAGCTACTTGGGAGGCTGAGGCAGGAGAATCACTTAAACCTAGGAGGCAAAGGTTGCAGTGAACCAAGATCGCACCACTGCACTCCAGCCTTGGTGACAGAGTGAGACTCCATCTCAAAATAAAAATTAAAAAAAAATGTGTATATATTGTTCCCAAAGCTAATTTAATAAAGTCTGCTTATTTATATTATCTGGCTTTGACTTTAAAAGTCTAGAATTACAGAGAGGTATATTTCTTCCCACAGGGTGTATTAAAAAGCCCCAGGTGGGGCCCTGCTTGCATCAGGTGGGGTTTGAAGAGTCACACGAGATTTATAGGCTGACTGCAAAAGTGAACTTCATGGTGTACTCTCATTTTCAGGATGTATGAAAGTGTGTTATGCGAAGGTATATCTCAGCCTGACACAGCCCAAGCATCTCAAACCCCTCTCTGTGTTTCAGGGCATAGGAAAAGGACTGCAAACATTTATTTTTTGTTTACTTCCTACTTTATATGTTTAGTTCCTACTTTATATAACACTTTGTAGGAAAAATTCAGTTTGATACTCTTTAGATTAAAATGTCCCATTTTGGGATGTAATTCAACTAAAGAGCTATGCATTGGAAAAGAAACTATCATCAGAGTAAACAGGCAACCAACAGAATGGGAAATTTTTGCAATCCCTCCATCTGACAAAGGGCTATTATCTACAAGGAACTTAAACAAATTTACAAGAAAAAAACAACCCCATCAAAAAGTGGGCAAAGGATATGAACAGATACTTCTCAAAAGAAGACGTTTATGCAGCCAACAAACATATAAAAAAGAAACTTACCATCACTGGCCATTTGAGAAATGCAAATCAAAACCACAAGATACCATCTCATACCAGTTAAAATGGCGATCATTAAAAAGTCAGGCAACAACAGATGCTGGAGAAGATGTGGAGAATTAGGAATACTTTTACACTGTTGGTGGTTGTACAAATTAGTTCAACCCTTGTGGAAGACAGTGTGGCAATTCCTCAAGGATCTAGAACTAGCAATACCATTTGACCCAGCAATCCCATTACTGGGTATATATTCAAAGGATTATAAATCATTCTACCATAAAGACACATGCACATGTATGTTTATTGCAGCACTATTCACAATAGCAAGGTCTTGGAGCCAACCCAAACACTCATCAATGATAGACTGGATAAAGAAAATGTGGCACATGTACACCATGGAATGCTATGCAGTCATAAAAAAGGATGCATTCATGTTCTTTGCAGGGAGCTGGATGAAGCTGGAAACTGTCATTCTCAGCAAACTAACACAGGAACAGAAAATGAAACACCGCATGTTCTCACTCATAAGTGGGAGTTGAACAGTGAGACCACATGGACACAGGGAGGGAGACATTACACACTGGAGCCTGTTGGGGGTTGGGTGGCTAGGGGAGGGATAGCATTGGGAGAAATAACTAATGTAGATGACGGGTTGATGGGTTCAGCAAACCACCACGGCACGTGTATACCTACATAACAAACCTGCATGTTCTACACATGTATCCCAGAACTTGTAATAAAAAAAAAGTAATGACAAAGTTAAAAGACAGCAAGACAAGTCCCCTAGAAACGAAATAAACCCATTTAGAAGACAAAATAAAAAGTCCCATTTCTGGAAGAATTTCCCCTTTATAGAAAGGGGGGCTGTTTATGAACTCTCACTAGGTTAAATATACTGTTTGCTCTGATAACCCAAACAGGACCATGTGGTAGGAGCTTCATTCCTTCAACACGTTGGGGACACGGGTCCTAAAACACTGGAACAGCAATTGCATCTCTGTGGATTAGGCATGTTAATAAATGGGGGAAGGAGAAGGGTGTCATTTTTTCCCAGATGCAGGAGTTGGGGAGAAGAGGCACTGGCATTTATTAGATGTAGTGTGTAACAGAATCTTTGCTATATGCATCACATGCATTTTCTCATTGACCACTGAAAGCAGTCCCATGAGAAAAGAATTGTTATTCTTATTCCATGGAAGAGGAAACCAAGGCTTAGGTTGTTGGCAAGGGACACAAAGCTGGCAAGGAATCAGAGCTGTGTGCCTGCTCATTGTGTTCCATCGTCCCTTGCTGGGCAGTTGGGGAATACAGAATATCAATCCTGTTGCATAGAAGCTTCTAGCAGCCTTCCAAGGTTTCCAAAGGACCATTTCTTATCTCCTGTTTCAGGAGGGAAGATTCTTGAACCCCTGCAAAGCAAACACTGCAGCTAGCCTACTGCCTGATTATAAGCCCAGCACACTTCCCATGGTTCTTCTCTAAGAATCAGGGTGTGCTGTAATAAAGGGCCTTGTACCTACTGGACTCATAAAGATTTGCTGGAAGAATAAAGTTATTCACCAGCTGATAACACTCTGTTCATGAGTAAACTTTGGGCAAAATCAAAATCACATGGAGGCCCAGGGGCACCAGCTCTTCCAAACAAATATCTTTTTCTAAGGAGTTGTGGTGTTGAGTATTTTCTCCCATGTTGTACACAAAGGAAACTACCCAGTGTTCCTTTGGCTATATAGTGATAAGCATTTTTATGAGGAGGTAGGATCTTCTCAGTGGGAAACAGGGAGCTAGCCTTTCCTTTGTTGTCTATCACAGCAAGTGAGTCGATCACCACCCCCCACCCCTACCCCGTAGAATCCCCTCATGACTGGGGTATTCCAGGCAGAACTGCACAACCCCATCAGAGATTACCCTGAACACAACCATTTGTAGCTTGTAATTGTATTGCAGAGGGAAGGATTGGTCCTTTAGTGAAACCAAGCCACCACCATATTGAGAGAGAATACTTTCTTTTTAAAAAAATATTTATGTAGGATATCTGTCGCTCAGCCAGGAGTGCAGTGGCACTATCACAGCTCACTGCAGTTTTAACTTCTCCAGGCTCAGGTGATCCTCCCACCTAGTCCTCCTGAGTAGCTGGGAGTACAGGCACACACCACTATCTCAGGCTAATTTTTGTATATTTTTGTAGAGACAGGGTCTTGCTATGTTGCCCAGGCTGGTCTTAAACTCTTGGCCTCAAGCGATCTGCCTGCCTCGGCCTCCCAAAGTGCTGGGATTATAGGAGTTAGCCACCGCACCTGGCCAACTATCTCTTACTAAAAAAATTCTACTTTCATCTCTGTCACAAAATATGCATGCAACTATTCATAATGGCACTGTATTTTCACCTTGTAATCCCATTGGGTAACATGAACGAATGGATTATTTTCCTCAAGCCTCACTTTTCATTCTTGGTGTATAAAGTTTTGAAAACAATAACCCAGCTAGGCACAGTGGCTCACGCCTGTAATCTCAGCACTTTGTGGAGGTGAAGCAGGGCATCGCTTGAGGCCAGGAGTTCAAGACAAGCTTGGGCAGCATATTGAGACCCCATTTCTAAAAAAAAATTGAAAAATTAGCTGGGAATGGTAGTGTGTGCCTGTAGTCCCACCTACTCAGGAGGCTGAGGTGGGAGGACCGCTTGAGCCCAGTAGGAAGAAGCTGCAGTGACCTGAGATTGTGCCACTGCAACCCCAACCTGGGTGACAGAGCGACATGATGTCTCAAAACAAACAAAAAAAGCTGTAAAATCTGATTCAACTGACCATATCTCTGCCTTTCCACACCCATCCAAGCAAGTAAGATAAAAGGACAGATAACAGGAAGAAAAAGGCAGGGGAGAAAAAATGAGGGAAGTGTTTATTGAGACTGAAATGGAACATTGTTCTCTTTTATGAGTTAACAGCATAGTGTGTTAAGAGGCTGATTACAAACTGACTCCAAAATAAGGATAACCTGCCCTCATGAACAGCTCTGCTAACTGTAGTGCCACTAGTTGGGGCAACCTAGTAAGGGATAGAACTATTCAGCCCAAGAGAAATTACTGATTCAACTTTATTTATATTTAGATTTATTTCCTATAAACAATACCAATATTTGCATTTTAAAATTCACATTGAATCATTATTTACGATTATGATGTTTACATAACAATTCAGTATCACTGTGTTGTAGATTTCCAATGTAGGTGGTCAATGCTGAGCACTTATTTACTCTTCTGCTATCTTTGGCACAATTTCTCGTTTCTTAAACATGAAAGCACAGGTTTAAGTTGGCTGCAGACACATGACTATTTTGGAGCTCTGTAAGTACAAGTTTATGTTAAGCATTATTTACAAGATGAGAACTGAAGCACAGACTTTAATAAACTTTCTTCATAAATTAGCAGAATGATAAGCAGAGGGTGTAATGAATAGGGCCAAGATTACTAGTTAGAGCAGTCCTCCCTGGAGGAGGAGACAAGTGTCATAGAATGGAACTATTTACCCCGAACCAGTGATACCAGTTTATGTTGTGGGATTTACTCTGCAAGAACCCAGGTTAGGGGCAGCTCTTTTTCTGCAATGTGGCTTGTTCAACCCATGGAATTTTTATTAAAATACAACTTAGTTGGTAGCTTGCCACTCTTATTTGGGCCCTGAAAACAGAAGTGCAAGGATGGCAAAGTACTGGCCTCTTTGAGTGTGAACGAACTTGGAAGAATAAAGCCTTCCAGTTGGATAAAATCACATCCAACCTTTTGTGAGTGACACCTTTGTATATAATATTATGCAGAGCTGATATGGATTTCCTCCAGGCAGCTCATATCTGGAAGTTGTATATGAATGGCTATGCTACCTCAGAGTATCACAATAATACATCTCCGCTTTAGGGCCGATATACAGATGTGAATTGATTGAACAACATGATTTCTCATTCTAGTGCTCCTGAGAAAGGAGTTCTGATAAGCCCCAAAGCAGACTTGGGTTGGAATTGTAGTTATTATTCAAGTACAAGGAGAACTCTTTATTTCACATTGACGGTTCAATTCTGATCTCAGTCTGGCAAATTATATGAAAATAATAAATACACACACACACACACACACACACACACACACACACACACACACACACACACACACACACACACACACACACACACACACACACATCTCTACGCTGAACACTGGGTTAACAGTTACCAGTGTCCCAATACAGTACATTGAAAAAAGAATCCTTCTCCTTTCCCTCCAAACCCTATGCCTGTCTTAAAAGTATTATTGCAGAACTGTGCTGGTCTGTTTTCTTTGAAATTGGCTGGAGATAAGTTGAAAATGGACATTTTGGCACATTAACTGGGAAGAAGTTGTTTAGATGCATTATAATTTATAAAAAAAGTGAGAGGTCAAAGGAAATCCATGCCAATAGAAAGCCTGAGTAAAAATTTGTAACCGATGACAAAATATTTTTTAAAAAACCCAAAACAGTTGTCTGTGCATGAGAAAGCATTTTCTCTTTCATATCCATTACCTAATTCTAACAGTTATTACTTTATATACTTCCAAACTTTGTCTCTTATAGAATTTCTAAAACCCAGATAATAGAGCTTTCCTTTTAATCAGTTTTCCTTCATCTTACCCCACCCCCAACTCCCAAAACTTGGAGAGCAAAGCCTGAATCCAAATATAGAAAATAATCTGGAGGTCTGTATATCAAATCAAATGTACACTTGGCCATTAGTGTTTCTCTTTTCCTTAACCAGTGTTTGAGATGACTCTCATGGAGATGTCCTTCCTTGTTTCCAGTCATCTACAGCCAGGGGCCCTAGAACTGTGAGGTCTGGGTGAATGAGATGGTATCAGACTTGTCTACTGCAAAGCCTCCATTGACATAGGACTTCTTGGTGTCTGAGTCTTCATTATCAAGGATTGTGGATTCCAAGGCAAAGGGGTTCACAATGTTGACTTCAGATGAAACATCCATCTGCTCCAGCTCCTTCTTGGAGAGCTTTTCCACGATGCCTGTCCCGAAAGCATCACCGAGGACATTGACCATGGTCCTGAACCGGTCCCTGGGGAGAGACAGGAGGAGTCAGACAGGAGGCCCAGATTTCATTTTCATTCATCATCAGAGAGATGGAAGGACTTGATGTGTTCAGTTTCAACTTAAGTAAATGCAGAAAGTGCTGTCCTCAATCTTCATTAAAATACAACTTAGTTTATTATTGTATTAAAATACAACTTAGACCGTAGGCTCCTCACAGGCTTGGGGTTGTTCATAAAGGCACAGCATGAGCTCCCCAAAAGTAACAAATGACTCCCCTAAGTCTCCCTAAATTCCCTCCTCTTCTCCCAAAGAAACATGAATAGAGTTGTTCCAGATATTTTGGGGGGACTGAGAGAGGTTCAGAATTCAGTACGTTTTTCAGTTCTAACCTCTCTGTCTTGTGGTTTTCTAGATCCCAAATGCCACTGTGGGAAATTATTGGGCTAAGGTCAGAGAACTTGGGTGTTTTGTGGGTGGTATATGTACCAAGTGCATGTGGGGTATGTGTGTGTTTGTTCATGTCTATGGTGTACTTGTTTATTTACCAATTTAGGTCACTCTACTTATGAGCAAACCAGTAGGCATGGCACAGAGAACAGGGTCAGAAAACACAGGTCAGCCCAGGAATGGATTTCTCCATGAGTCACCCTTATCCAGTCTTAACTCCCAGATGGCCTGGAGAAGAGGACAGTGGCAGGAAGACAGGCAGAGAAGGCACACTGCAGAGGGGAGAATCCAGTTTGATACTGGTGCTTTGTTGATAGGAACAGCATGCAGGGGGAATCTTGTGAAAACTACACCTGCAGAATAGAAAAGGCTGACAGTGCTTACCCACGGCCACCCTGGATGCCCTTCTCTTATTTACAACAAGGCCAGGGATTGAACTGGCCCTAGTGTCTTTTTATCCCATGCCTCTGATTGGACCTTTGACTCATCTGGGTATCTTGGCAATGAAGGTAACTGGTTCCAAGAAGACTCAGGGAAAGGGGAAAAATGCAAATCCATAATAATCACTAAAAAGAACCGTATCTTGCCTCAATGACAGGATATCTTTGCAAGAAGGGTGCCACCTCATTTGGGCCTATAGCCCAACTAGCTGCTGAAGGGGCGCCCCACGGCACAGCTTCCAAGACAGGTGCAGGGGCTTTTGCTTTCTGAAATGTGAATCTGTGTTTTCAAGCCCACATAGGATGTCTCTGCTTCCCTTTCCATCTCATCTGCCACCTGCAAACTACAGTATATAGCACTGGATTCCCCAGTGAGCCTGAGCTGGTTCTGAGCAAAGGCTCTATGTGGAGTGACACTTACCTACAATGCCAGCAGACAGAC
Organism: Cebus imitator; assembly: GCF_001604975.1. Lineage (NCBI taxonomy): Eukaryota > Metazoa > Chordata > Mammalia > Primates > Cebidae > Cebus > Cebus imitator. The sequence continues at coordinate 2,954,578 of NW_016107542.1, read as the reverse complement.
CCAGACCTAGATGCTGCAAGATCCATGCATAGGAGTGGGCATCAAGGGTAAAGGAGCCAGGCTGGTTCTAACTTTAACCTTGAGGGTAGCTGAAGGTACGTTCTCACCCAGATGTATTCTCTGTGTGTGTGTGGGTGTGCGTGTGTGTGTATGATGTATGTGTGTATATGAGAGACAGAGACAGAGAGAAGTGTTGTTGATTAGGGCCTGAACAGTCCAACTCATTCTAATCATTAACAAAAGAACTTGCCATTTATTGAGCACATATGGGCTGCCAGACAGTGTTCTAGACACTCCATTCACATGAACTCCCTCAGTCCTTAAAACAACCCAATGAGATAGGCAGGCTTTTCCCCATCTCACAGATCATGCAGCTGAGCCTCAGGTTAAGGAACTTGCTCGAGGTCAAGAAGCTGGTAAGACACTGGATGGAGATTCAAACCCAAGTTAGTCTTACTCAAGCCTTTCCTCGTGCCACTGTCGCTGATGGTTCAGAAGATGCTTAGGATAATGGACTGATTTTGAACTAGGTGGTTCTGAGCCCATGATGCTGAACCAAGGCTGTGGTAGGCCAGGATGGTCCCAGGGCCCTGCCTGGCTTCTTCAGCTTGTTCTTCTGTGTTTATCTTTGTCCCACACCCAGCTCCTAACCTTGAGCATTACCAGGTATAAGGAGCTAATGGATCTCACTGGCTTTTTAAAATCACTGCTCCACATTATGAGAAGTTAATTATTAATCACGTTATCAGATGCCCTGGTCAGAGGAAACTTAAAGCAGCAACAGGTGGCTCATTAGGCAATCTGAGGAGATAGTTGCAGAGTCCGCGAGGCTAGGAAACCCGTCTGCGCATCCGGCTGAGGCAGTGCATTTATTCCAACTCACAGGAGCCAGTCGACAGCGATGATCAGGGTGACATCCTCGGCGGGCAGGCCCACGGCACTCAGCACAATCACCATGGTCACCAGGCCGGCCTGGGGCACGCCAGCAGCCCCGATGCTGGCAGCTGTGGCTGTGATACTGCAGAAACAAACCAGCAGGAAAGGAGTTAGACATATACCTCTCCCGTTAAAGCCTCTGGCCTGAAATGGTTAGTCCCGCTTAGTCCTGATGGCTATTACTGCTGTGCCCCTAAATTGGGCAGTCAGAATCTGTGACCTGCTGAGTCCCAGCTCTGCCTCATTACAGGATGAGAGCTGTGGGATGGGGCTGGGAGGGGCATAATGCCATCTCCTTGCAGAGGGAGCTATAGCACACCACTCTAATGTAAGGAAGAACTGCATAAGTGGCACCACAAAAAATGAGCAAGATAGATTTTCAAGAGGAAGGCAGGAGTTTACTAAATGAGGTATTAAGAGAAGGCTTTGTCTACTTATCTATGTATATATACACTCATCCTAATTAAGTGCCAAGTACCTCTGCACCTGCCTTCCTACTCCCTTCTTCCATCTACTCAGCAGCTAATAATTTATTGAGCACCTAATATATGACAGATATTTAAGTTGCCCTGAAGGATGGACAGAGGGATAGTGGTAGGGGCGGATGGGCAATGGCATTTCAGGTGAAGGCAAAGGAATGAGACAATGGTTAAGCAGGCTTTATGCACTCTCTTGACATCCCAGGACTCTACCTCTGGGAAATGCTCTTTAGGGCACTGAATTGAGAAATAGCTGACTCCTGTCCAAGGTACAAGCATTTAATCCTGACTGAGATGCACTTTGTGTGAAAGAAAAATCTGGAATCCAGGAGAGGCAGCCAGATGAACTTTATTACCAGGTATTTAAAAAGATCCCACTTGATAAGATCAGGTGAGGCAGTAGAAATTTTTGTTTGTAATGTGCAGTTTCTTTTTATCAGCAACATCTTCCTTATTTTAACTGTATCATTCTGAAGGAAACAAGGACTCACCATGCCCTGAAAAGTCCCTGGACTTGGATAAGCTTGAGGCCACACCCATGATACTTTCTAGGGACAAGTCCTTGCCCTTGGGCCAAGGCCTCAACTGCTGCTCAGGTGCCACTGGGTTAAAAGGTGAAAATATAAAAATTGCCAATTTAAATGGGAAGAATCTCTGATTCTATCCACAAATCCATATTCTTTGGGGCTAAGAAAGTCTTAGAGTTCTTAGGAAGCTGATTCTTCTGCCCATTCTTCTGCCTACTGAGGTGTTGCAGAAAGCATTTGAGGGTACAAACACAGGCCAGAGTTCTTTGACAAGTGTGTTTTCATTCAGTGGTTTGACAACCAAATTATAGTAAATTAGAGATTTGTGTACCAATCACTCTAAAGGTTTCTGGCCTCTATAACCCTGCAGATCTCTTCTGACCTAAGTCCTCTTTGGAAGGCCCAAGTTTATTTTAATGCTGGTTAAAAAAAATTTAAATGGAATGCATCAACAGGTTTTCTTTGTCAGCAGTGATTTGTGTCCATGCCAACAGATTCCTCTTAGAAACCCTGACGTGTCATAGTTAACCATGTCTCTATAGCCTGAGGCTGGGCTTGAAACTCAAAATTCATTTAGTCAAAGAAAACTCTGTCTTTGAGCCTTGATCTTGCTTGCTAGGCTATGGCCATCTGACTGGCGTTGGTCTGGAACTCAGAACTATAAACCTTTAGATGGGAGAAAATAATATAAAAAGCTATTCCTGCTGCTCGAACATATTCTACTTTGAGTTAGAGGATTTTTACAGACCTATCAGTGGTACAAAGTTGTTTCCCCACATTGAGGCCTAGTTTTAGGACAGACCATTGAACTCGGCTCTCTCAATGGGTTGAAGGATGGGTTGTAAATTGGAGGGAATACAGGTTTTAGTGTCAGACACACCGGGGTGATATACTTTGGCCTCTATGGTTTTACTGATGGCATTTCTTTAGGCAAGTTACTTCTCTGAATCTCAATTCCTTGCCTGTAAGACGGGGACATCATGTCTACTGCAAGCTGCTGTGCAGATTAAATGAGGTTTATACACATAAGGCATCTGGTGTAGCACCTGTATAGTAGATGCTTAAAAACATGCCATTTCCACGTGTATACTTGTAACAAACCTGTACATTCTGCACATGTATCCCAGAGCTTAAAGTAAAATAAAACAAAAAACAAAAAAAGATTGAAAACATGCCATTTCTGCTGCTGCTTCTGAAATAACAGCAGTGGCTGCTAGTGTTTCTTATACTGCTACTGTCGCCGCCGCCGCTGGTATTATTACTACTGCTACTGCAGCAACCAAAACAACTATTACAACAACAACTACTGCTATTACTACTGCTACTTTTTTCTGTCAGCTCTTCCCAGGCCCCAAATCTTATAATTATCTTTCTTCTTTATGATTTTTTTTTTCCATAGACAAGGTCTCACTCTGTTACCCAGGCTGGAGTACAGTGGCATGATCACAGCTCACTGCAGCCTCTACCTACTGGACTCAAGCAATCTTCTTGCCTCAGCCTCCTTAGTAGTTGGGACCACAGGTGTGCTCCAAAATGCCTGGTTAATTTTTATATTTTTTGTAGAGAAAATATAAAAATATTTTTATTTTTTATAAATAACTGTTTATTTTTTATAAATAAACACTGAGCGTGTTGCTCAGGCTGGTCTCAAACTCCTGGGCTCAAGTGATCTGCCTGCCTTGGCCTCCCAAAGTGCTGGTAGTGAGCCACTGAGCCCTGCTGTATAATTAGCTTTACTTTTCTTTTTCTTTTTTTTTGCCTAGACTAGAGTGCAGTTGTGCCATCTCAGTTCACTGCAACCTCTGCCTCCTGGGCTCAAGTAATCCACCCACTTCAGCCTTCTCCTGAGTAGCTGAAACTACAGACATGGGCCACCATGACTGGCAAATTTTTCTCTTTTAGAATATTTTTGGTAAACATGGGGTTTTATCATGTTGCCCAGGCTGGTCTCGAACTCCAGACTCAAGCGATTCACCCACTTAAGTCTCACAAAGTGCTGGGATTACAGGTGTGAGCTACTGCTCCTGGCCCTAATTATCTTTATGAGACAATTAATCCAATTTCTTTTTGACATGTATACTCACATCAATTTTCAATCAGTTATAGCCTTTGAGTATTATGATAAAGCCACAAAAGGGCATGTTTTGGGTAGATGGTAGCTATGTTTCTTTGATGTCTAGTCCACAGAAATATACTTTGGGCCTAAAAACTATTAGCCATATGAACTATAACTGTAACTCTCAAGTAAAACTAACTTTTATTATTTCCCAAGTAGAACCAGTGACGATTTTTAATTTTAAGCCAATGATTACTTTGGGTCTCACAGTTGTTACTGGTTCTGGGCCGGTAGTTACCAGCAAATCTGATTTAAGAATATACCGGAGAGTAGGGGGAGAGCCTTTAATGTGAATTGACTATTTAGCCTCTAGACCCAGGGTTGATTCCTCTGGCAGTCACGTTAAAAAAATGATTAGAAAGGTTTAGAAAACTTATAACTAAAAAAGAGGGAGGGATTTCATTATAAAGTGGCAAATACACAAAAGAATTGGCACCTCATACAGCCACTCCTTGGAAATCAGTTCAGTGGAGACTGGGTTCCACAGGCCAGGGTTAGGGAAGTGGGAAAAAACCCTTGGAAATGTAAAAGTAACAACTGTTGGAAGAACAGGGGTGGTTATGGACCAGAAACTTTCTCAGGCATGATTCCAGATTTCAATTTTAACATACTCTCTGCTGTTATAATTACAGGACTTTACTCAATCTCTTTGGCATGGACTTTTTATAGATTACATGGCATTGGGATAGTTCCCCAGCTGGTGTGCCAAATGGTGTATTTTGCACTTGTCTTTAGCCAACAGAAATACTTTGTGATTTAGGGGCAGGGAGGATTTTAAAAATGCATTGTATTAGAACATTGTTAGTTAACAAACTCTGACTTTATGCCTAGAATTTATGTCTAGGCTGGAAACACAAGAATGAATTGACTTTAAAAGTTCAGATTCAACCTTGAGCAGGCCTGGGGACCCAGTTTAGTCTTTAAGTTGCATTCTAAACTGAACAAAAGTCTCCAGGTTAACTCTAATCCCAGCCTATCACTCTAACACAGCACTGTCCAAAATACCTTTCTGCAATGACGAAACTATTCTGTCTGCGCTATCTAATTCAGTGGGCCACATGGCTAGTGGTTACCATACTGTACAGTGCTGTCGTAGAGAAACAACTCTGGCAAAATTCACTAATGACAGTTCTGCCATCTACTTGGGCAGACAATTTCTGTCCTTATTTCATGAAAATTATCTGCAGCATCTGACTCTGTGGACCATTTCACCCTTGAAAATCTCTCTTTTCTGCGTTTCCATGATACCAAGGTTTACTGGCTCCCCTCCCATCTCTCCATCTTCCTTTCCCTCTCCCTCTTGGATTTTCCCTTCTCTATCTGCTTCTAATATTAGGATTTTCCAAGCCTCAGTCCTTAATCTCCTTCTCTTCTCTACAAACTCTCCCTACATCATGCCATGCATACCAGGATATAGTTGTATTTAATCTTGGAAAGGGACTTCGTAGATCAAGAAAAAGAATCCATCACTGGGATATTCTTGGTGTCCCTTCACAAACCATTTTTAGTGGAGGTAATCTCTACATCACCAGTGACAATGAATGTAACACCACACCCCACCTGATGGTGATGATCTGCCCAATGCCCAAGTCCAGATCATTCAACTGTGCAATAAACACCGCTGCCACTGCCTCATAGAGCGCCGTCCCATCCATGTTGATTGTAGCACCAACGGGTAACACGAATCGAGTGATCCTCTTGTCCACTTGGTTCTTTTCTTCAGCACAGCGGAAGGTGACAGGCAGTGTTGCCGAGCTGTGTGATGAAAAGAGAAAGGAACTTATGGTCTAGAATGCCAGTCCTCAGTCCCCGCCTGAAGACATGCCTGTCTTCCAGAAAGGAAACAAAGGGTCCTTTTAGGTTATCTTGTTGAGAGAAGTAAAGAAAACTACAAAACAAAACAAAACAAAACAAAACAGGGTCCAAACCATGCTGGCCCTGTTGGCAGGTCCAGGAATCAGAAGGTGCTGCGTGCACCGCTGCTCGCAGTGACACCATAACCCTTCCCTGAGCTGCAGACCATGCTCAGAGGGCAGGAAATAAGCAACAGCGTGAAGCAATGTATTCAGGGCCATGGGCAGAGAATATGGCAGTCATTTCTCAAAGGCAGCTATAAAACCCGCAAACTGGAGTCTGTTTTGTGAAGTGAGGTGAGAGTTGATAATGTTAGGTCTGGAGTCTTCTTCCCAAAACCCCTTGTCTGTTTACCTGGAAGAGATCATGAGAGCTGTCAGGAGAGCCTGGGCCATTCCCATGGCAAATCGGAAAGGGTTCTTTCTTACGACTATGAAATATATCAGTGGGAGAATTACAATGGAGTGGATTGCAAGCCTGTAAACAAGAAAGATAAATTAAAGTTTCAAAGATAATACGACCTTCCCACACTTAATCCTTTTATCAAACAGCTTTTTAATTTATTAAACTGTTCGACTTTCATAATGGCCCAATGAGAAAATGGGAGTAGGGCAGGAATATACATCCCCATTCCACATATGAGAGTGTAGAGGCTCACTCAGCAAATGAAGCATCTTGTGAGAGTTAATGACAAACCTAGTAGCTGAATCCAAATTCGAGGCTTCACAGAACAGAGTTATGTCATGCTGCCACACCCCTGTGTGTGCTATTCCTGCCACATGCACAAAAATGCCCTTTATTTCCTCCTGCTGCTGCTGAATTCTTCTCCTCTAAGACTCAGCTAGGCATCCCCCTTCCTCCAGGAAGCCTTCCCTCACTTCCCCAGGTAGGGCTGAGGCTTCCCTCCTTGGCGTCCGCTGTGTCACTACTACATTATACCTCATTATACCCCTCATTACAGGGCTGAGTCCTTACCCCCTCCATCCCCTGTACCAAGCTGCTGTCTTGCTGGTGGGGCCCACTGCCCAAGAAGGAAGTCAGTTACAGTAAGGAAAGAAGTCTCAGCTCTTCCTCTTCATATTTTAGGATGGACTTTCTTTTCTTTATTATTCCTGCCTTCTCAAACTGTTCCTTGTTTCACATGGAAATACACAGGTCACATGAACTAGGGGGCTTAATATGAGACTCATTTGTCAGATGGATATATATGTAACTGGCAACTTAGAGTTTACAGATCAGTTATGTGTGTTTGAAATAATAGGAAATGGTCATCAAAAATATAGATCCTGGAGGTCTGGAGAGAGGATCTTCTTGAGAGACAGCTTGTAGCTAAAAACCATGAGGATTGACTTTTAGTTTTCTGTTAGACACCTAGCTGGGGTGAAAGAATAGAAACTGGCAGAACTCCTTTATGAAATGGCTCAGCTCATACACCCCGGCCACATCACTGCTAAGACACAATCCCTGGCACTGCCTGTTTCAACAGCCCTGCAGCAGGGTGGCCTCCAGTGAGGTGGAGGTCCTACCTCCCTTGGTACCATGGTCCTCACACTGTAGGGACCAAGGCTGCCTCTGTGTTGATCTGTGTTTCGGCAAACACAGATTAAGAACTAAATGCACTGTGCTGGAAATCCCCAGTGTGATCAAGTTCCAATAGATGAGTTGATTGCTCAAGTTGGGTGTTTGTAGATATTGACTTGTGGGGTCAAATCAATGATATTTACTTATTCCCTTGGTCTGTATTTCTTAGCATATGTGACATATTCTGTCCCTGGCTAGGTGTCCAGGGGCACCATTCATAACTTACTCACTGCATCTTTTCTCAAGGAAACAATAGCTAGGCTGCAATAAATGTGCAAACAACCCATTCCCTCTGCCTTCCTGTTTAATGGCTTCTAAAAAGGCCCATATAATTCCTCCCAGCCTTGAGATTCTCCTGGCACTGTCTCTGACATTCTGATGGTGTAGGCCATGGTGGTGGTTAACAGCCCCAGCAACAGTGTTGGAACCAACAGCCATCCTGCTCCTGCTTGCTCAAGTCTGATTTCATTTAGGCCCTTGCTAATTTCTTTCAGGTTCAGGGTACATGGAGGCTATTCTTACTTACTTAGCTAGTTTACATTCTTAAGGAAATGAATGCCAGGGGTGAGCCAAGAGAGGCTACAAGTGGGTTTCTCTATTATTTAAAAAAAGTTCTTTTAACATAACCAACAAAGGCAGTGACAAAGCCTGGTCCAGGCTGTTCTGCCAAGAGCTGACAATTAGCGCAGCGTGATCCACCTACAGTACAGCTGTCAAAGGGCAGCCCTCCTCTTCCTGCTCTTTTATCTCTGAACCCTATCTTTCCCAGCACATAGGAGAGAAGCCAGTTTTAACCAACTAAAACCCAGCGTCTCGGTGGCCATCCTATTGGATCAAAGGAGCTTTTTCTCTCTTCACTTGAGTCTGACATACCCAGTCAGGACTGTAGCCATGTAGAGGCCCAGCTTGCGGAATATTTCCCAGTCTTCAACTTCTATGATCTTCCCCGCAATCAGGAACAAAATACCTAGCGGCATGTAACTGGAAAGGAAGCACAACAGGGCGTGATTCCGTCATCAAGTGTCTTCTCATGCTGGGTTGGTGGGGAAGGAACATGCCAGCACGTGCACCCTTAGCTGGGCATGTACACCCCCAGCTAGGCATGAGCACAGGATGGAGAATTGAAGCTAAGAGCTGTTTCAAGTCCTGGGTGAACTATATTGCCCCTAGTTTTTAGTATCTGTGTGCACCTTAAATTCTTCCCATCCAAACTACCATAGGGTGGTTTGCAAACTTGGCAAGAGCATGTGGTTAGATGGGTGCACACCTTATGCCATGTTCTTAGTGCATATATATCCTGCTGATTGTCATATCTACAGATCTCACTTGAGCTTGATCCTTACTGCCAAATATGGCTCTTTCTAGTCATGGTCATCTCTTGTTTCCCAGGTATGGAGGCAATAGTATTAGTACTGGAAGTGGTCATAATAGCTGTATTTGTGGAGCTCTCATTACAACTTGCGTTAGGGAAAGTATTTTATGTGCATCATTTCATTTGATTTACTTCTCCTATCCCTGGGGGTAGGTTTTATTGTCCTTTTTAACAGATGATAAAGCTGAGGTTTCTGCAGTATTAAGTGCCCTGTCCGGCCATTTTTACTGAACCCTTTATGTCACTGTCAATGCCTACACTTTGGATTAAGTAATGTTGAATCAATTAAATATGAGGTAAGTGAGGCAGATGCCTCCTAAGAAAGGTGGGCTTTTTGGCATCTCCAGGAATAAGGCAGACATTTACACAGTGTCACTGATATACCCACAGATGGGCACGGGTTAGTGCCCATGCTGTACCAGTTATAAATATTTTGAAACTCACTTTTGCATGGGGCATAATAGGGAAAGCACTTTGTGTTCTTACGTACAATGAACTCCTTCAGATCATTTTTTAAAGAATTACTTCTTACGTGAAGGTTGGTTGGGTACAAGATGATCCCCCAAGGCTTTGAGGGAAAAGACAATGGTTGAAAGCTAGACTTTTGTTCATGAACTTACTCCTGGGTAATAATGTGAAATTATTTAATACTCAGGTGGTAGCTGGGTATGGTGGTTCATGCCTATAATCCCAGCACTTTGGGAGGATGAAGTGGGTGGATTGCTTGAGCCCAGGATTTTGAGATCAGCCTGGGCAACATGGCAAAGCCCTATCTCTACAAAAAATACAAAAAAATAGCTGGGCATAGTGGTGCATGCCTGTAGTACCAGCTACTCAGGAAGCTGAGATGGGAGGATGAATTGAACACAGGAAGTAGAGGCTGCAGTGAGTCGAGATTGCACCACTGCACTTCAGCCTGGGGTGACATAGTGAGACCCTGTCTCAAAAACAAAAACAAACAACAACAAAAGCCCCCACAAAATACTCTGGTGGCTCGATATTAAATGTCCAACTTCTCTAGCATGAGGTCACTGAGAAACATACACCTCTTCTTTCTAATTTTGAGGAGAGAGAATTGTCAGGGGAAGCAAAATGACAGTAAACAGTGTCTGCTCACCACATGATGATCTGAACGATTTTCATGGTTGCATCACTCAAAGCATTGAAGAAATCCACCAGAATCTGTCCCTTTTCTCCCATTTTTCCAATGACAAGTCCAAAGACAAGGCAAAAGACAATCAAGCCTAGGACATTTATGCCATCTGAATACATGCCAACGATTTTATATTCCTTTGTTTTGTTCTGTAGATCAAAATCAAGAAAACATATTGATGCATGATTATAATCTTGTTAGAAAGTACAGGTCCCGAAATGAGAAGATACGATGACCAAACATAGTAAACTGGTGGTCTCCCACGCAGAGTCAACAAAACTTTAGAAAATATAAAAACAATAATAAAAACACCTATGCATGTAACAAACTTTACCCTTGCTCCCCAAAGTTAAAATGCTTTTCCTTCTCTCAACAAGTCCCTATTTGAATATTTCTTATAAAGATTTCTTATTCTGGAATGGTTTACATTTTTATTATGAATTTTAGAATCAAGGCACTTTTCAGGGTCATTTTAACTACTAGCTATATATGGAGTCTGCTTGAAAAAAGACAGGAATTAATAATGTAGGAAGTACAAAATATTTACCAGTGTGAACACTTTTAGGACATCTTACCATCTGTTTTACCCTGATAATGAAGCACAGTAACATTCTTTATGCCTATGGTCTTGGATGACCAATAGGATTTTTTTTTTTTTAGATGAAGTCTTGCTCTGTCACCCAGGCTGGAGTGCAGTGTCATGATCTCAGCTCACTGCAACCTCTGCCTCCCAGGTTCAAGCAATTCTCCTGCCTCAGCTGCTCGAGTAACTGGGATTACAGGTGCCCGTCACCATGCCTGGCCAATTTTTTGTATTTTTGGTAGAGGCAGGGTTTTGCCATGTTGGCCAGGCTAGTCGTGATCCACCCGCCTCAGCCTCCAAAAATGCTGGGATTACAGGTATGAGCCACTGCGCCCTGCCAGGATTTTTTTTTTTAACTTTTACATTCAGGGGTACGTGTGGTGCAGGATGTGAAGGTTTGTTACACAGGTAAATGTGTGTCATGGGGGTTTGTTGTACAGATTTATTTCATCACATAGGTATTAAGCCTAGTATCCATTAGCTATTTTTCCTGATCCTCTCCCTCCTCCTACCCTCCACCCTCCGAAAGGCCCCAGTGTGTGTTGTTCCCTTCTATGTGTTCTCATCATTTAGCTCCTGCTTATAAGTAAGAACAAGCAGTATTTGGTTTTCTGTTCCTATGTTAGCTGGCTGAGGATAATGGCCTCCAGCTCCATCCATGTCACTGCAAAGGACATGATCTTGTTCTTTTTTAATGGCAGCATAGTATTCCATTGTGCATATGTTCCACATTTTCTTTATCCAGTCTATCACTGGTATGATTTTGGACATATAAAAATTAATTTAAATACCTACTACTGTGATATGATCATAGCTCACTGTAGCCTCAAACTCCTCAAGGGAGGGCCCTGGTGATCCTCCTACCTCAACCTCCCAAGTAGCTGGGTCCACAGGTGCATGCCACCATGCCTGGCTTAATTTCTTCACTTTATCCTGGGTAAAAGCCTGAGATTTACAGAGAGACAGTTGAGTGGTGCCAACTAGGTTTATAAAGAATTATGTTAGCCAGGCACAGTGGCTCATGCCTATAATCCCAGCAGTTTGGAAAGCTAAGGCAGGTGGATCACCTGAGGTTAGGAGTTTGAGACCAGCCTGGCCAGCATGGTGAAACCCGGTCTCTACTAAAAATACAAAAATTAGCCAGGAATGGTGGCAGGTGCCTGTAATCCCAGCTGCTTGGGAGGCTGAGGCAGGAGAATTGCTTGAACCCAGAAGGTAGAGACTGCAGTGAGCCAAGACTATACCACTTCACTTCAGCCTGCGTGATAGAGTGATACTCCATTTCAAAAATAAAATAAAATTATGTTGAGGAGCCACTGGGCTACCAGTCATTTCTTACTTATGATCAAACATATATTTAGGGAAAAGCTAGAGCATTAGTGCACTGGCTACAGCATAAGGTCTTAGGATTCAGCTGGAGAAACAAGACTGTGAGAAGCATGAGCCAATCATAGCAGGATGATATGTAATTAATTATGCAGCCAAACTATGAGATATAAGCATCAAATGGAGAGTGGGACATGAATGAGGGTTTCAAGATTAGGGAAAGCTAGGGCTGAGGAGTCGGCAGCCAGGAGAAAAAGCATATTTCAGAAAAATGGCAAGCAAAGGCAAAAATCATCATGCATTGGGCCTCTGCACCCTGCTTGAATATAATTAGTGCTAATTCATCATGGTCCCCAGATTAATTTAATACCCCTTGCTGAATGCCCCCCAAACATCCCATTCTTCCTGATTATAATACTCATCATTCTTTGCGTGAGGACAGAGGCCTGACATCTGTCTTTTCACCGTTATAATCCCAGTGCCTAGCAGGTATGGAGGGTACTCAGAAAGTATTTGTGGAACAACATCAAAAGGCAGGAATAAGGAGTGATGGAGGCAGTGGATCTGGAAAGAAGAGAGGTGCCCACTAGAAGTAAGTCCTGAAAACTAGAGAGAAGCCAGGTCATGCAGGGGCTCTGAACCCAGCCAGAGGAGTTAGGGATTTCTGCAGTAGGAAGCAGGGAGCCAACCGTGGTTTATTGAATTTGATTTTTTTTTTTTTGAGATGGAGTTTTGCTTTTGTTACCCAGGCTGGAGTGCAATGGCGAGATCTTGGCTCACCGCAGCCTCCGCCTCCTGGGTTCAAGCAATTCTTCTGCCTCAGCCTCCCAAGTAGCTAGGACTACAGGCACGCACCACCATGCCCAGCTAATTTTTGTATTTTTAGAGATGGGGTTTCACCATGTTGACCAGGATGGCCTCTATCTCTTGACGTCGTGATCCACCCGCCTCGGCCTCCCAAAGTGCGGGGATTATAGGTGTGAGCCACCACGCCCGGCCTGAGTTTGAATTCTTAAGTCTAATGAATATTCCTTTTCTCCTTAAATCGTTCCTTTCTGTGTGAAGTTGAGAGAACATTCAGGAGAAGTTTATTATAAGCCTGCAAAGGTACCACTGCATGCCCAGACGGTCTGATCTCCAATTCTGAAATTGGAAAAGCTCTCAAAGCACATCGATTTTATTGATAAGTTTATACTAAACTCTTTTGGTAGCAAAACCTATCCTGAACTGACATGAGGCTCCTGGCTACTAAGGGTCCATTTCTCTCCCTGGGAGAATATTTATGAGTTTATTACAAAAACATTGATGTGCTTGATTCTGGCATGTTGTTGCCCATCCTACTTGCAAAGGTTGCATCATATGCAATACATACACCAGATGGCCTTTCTAAAGTCTGAGAAACTCTAAACTCCAAATCATATTTGGGCAGAGAGAGTCGGACTAGGAATTGTGGACCCTCATTGCATGCTAATATACCTGGCAAATCTACAGCAGTTCCTAGAGATGCCCAGCTCTACTGTAAGCAGACACAAAGAGGTAGAAGAAACAGGGCTCATTTTTTCGCTCTTTATGGTTGATTCTCTCTATTCCAGGTAGTTATGTTCTATAAAGTCCCCATGAACACTGAATTAGCAAATACTGAACTGTTGCACCTGAGGGAAATGCAGGGTTAACTTTCTGGAAACCTTGGACATATCCTTTTCAGCAGTCAATATATAACGTTGTATGTGACAACTTGCTTCATATAGATTGTTGACTTATTAATATTGACCTCAGAGCCAACAGGCTATAATTCATGTCTGAATGAAGCTCGTCTAAAGCACAAATTTTCTCCCTAAGGCACATCACAGTCTCCTTGTGCTTAGCAACATTGGAGAGCACTTCAACATGATGATTTGGTCCTTCTTGTTTTTGAGACAAGAGTCTTGCTCTGTCACCCAGGCCAGAGTGCAGGGGTGCAGTCACAGCTCAAATGATCCTTCTGTCTCAGCCTCCCAAGTATCTGGGACTACAGGCATGCGCCACCACACCTGGCTAATATTAAAATGTTTTGTAGAGATAGGATCTCACTATATTTCCCAGGCTGGTCTCAAATTCCTGGCCTCAAATGATCCACCTGCCTTGTCCTCCCAAAGTGCTGGAATCACAGCTGTGAGACGCCATGCCCAGCCTGGTCCATCTGGTTCATTTTATTCTTTTTTTTGACACAGAGTCTCACTCTGCCACCCAGGCTGGAGTGCAGTCATTAATCATGGCTCACTTGACTTCCCTGGCACAAGTGATCCTCCCACTTCAGCCTCCCAAGTAGCTGGGACTATAGGTGTGCATCATCACACCTGCCTATTTTTCTATTTTTGTAGAAGTGAAGCATCATTATGTTGCCCAGACTGGTCTGGAACTCCCAGGCTCAAGCAATCCTCCTGCCTTGGCATCCCAACATGCTGGGATTATAGGCATGAGTCACTGAACTGAGCCCTGGTCCATTTTAAACAGAGAAATCAGCAAGAAAAAAAATCACAAAAATGCAAAAAATGTGACATGAACACACTGCAGAATGGACACTGTTTCCAGTATGAGAACCAAAGCAAGAAGGCAGAGCCCAGCCTCATTCAACCTCAGCTGGGAATGTGCCTGTCGGGTGACTCAAATATTTTGCCGCTCTTTGTGTGCCTGCAGATTACTGAAAGCCCTGTAAGGATGGGTTTTGGGATCAGAAAAAAATTTTAGCAAGTAGGTGAAATCACAAATGCAGATGTTATGAATGACGCGGATTGACTATATTTCCTGCTCAGTTATGACTCAGTGCCTGCCTCCTGGGGAAGAGCAACAGGAAACAAGAATGGTACCTTGGAAATAGCAGTTGTCATGACGGCTGTGAAGGACTGTTCTGTCATGTTCGTCTCTGGGTCGCTGGGAGGCTTCACTTCTTCACGCTTAGTTTTGTACTGCATGTTGGAGAAAATCAAGGACAAGCAAACAAAAAAAGAATTCTTTTAAGCTTTTGAGGCCAAAGCACAGGAACGTGTTATTTTGGCCAAACATGAGCCACTGAAGAGATCTACCTCCCATGCCTCTATTGGCTCCAGTTGTCAATGATACCTCCCAGCACATTTTGGAACTAAAAGCAGGACTGAGACATTTAAACCCCTGACTCACACAATCTCATTCAATTATGTCAAAATGTACCTTCACTTTCACAATAAGTGACAAGTTGATGGAGCAATAATACAAAAGAGAGTACCAGCTAGATCTGCAGGTGCTGTCAGAGACAGACTCTGTAAGGATTCCTGTCAATCATTTTTGTTTTTATTAATTCATAAATTATTTAATATTTATTTTAAATTAATAAATTATTTTAAATGTGAGCAAAAACACTTCATCACTTTGATAACATCACTACAACTTTGATAAGCGTCAAGAAAGGTTTAATGGTGGTTCCAAAATCCACAGTCCCCCTAGGGCTATTCAGCGAGTGAGACTTCTGTTGAATTCTCTTCTTTCAGCCCTGTTTGGTTCTGTGGAGCTTCCCCATGGGAGTTTAAGAAAGAGTGAGTATATTATTACACCAGGGATAAATGTCCCCCCACAAGGCTCTGCCAACACCGAGAACCTTACAAACAACCACTGTGACTGATTTGCAAGCCCCCTGCAATAGAGGAGGTTCTGTTCCTTGTGGAGGCCGGCAGGGAGCAACAGAATTGCCATTTTTCTTGGTATATACAGAAGTCTCTGTTCATGTAATTTATGTAAGTGAATACAGCACTTTGTGATGGACTCAGCTGTCTTAAAGCACATAGATAAATAGGAGGGAAAGGCTTGAAGTAAATTGAGTGAAGAGATTGTTCAGTTTTCCTAGAGAAAAAAAAATCATGGCTTTGTTACTGCTCTGTAGAGCTTCAGCAATGGGGATGAAATGATTTTTTATTTTATTATTATTTTTTAGAGACATGGTCTTGCCATTTGCCCAGGCTGGTCTGGAACTCCTGAGCTCAAGAGATCTGCCCACCTTGACCTCCAAAAGTGCTGGGATGACAGGTGTAAGCTTCTATGCCTGTGTGGGACACAATGATTAAGGAGAAGAGTGAACCCAGACGTGGACCACACCGTGAAGGTTAGATCCTGGGTTCTGACACCAGAGGAAAAGGAAAGAGGAGATAGAGAGCTACCTTTTTTCTTCAGACAGTTTAAATTTCCGTACAAATATATCACGGTTCTCTAAAAGTAGGTACTGGAGGCCACATTTAAAAATACTCATTATTTGACAGATTTCTGACTTATACCATTTGAGCCTTTTTGGGGGAAAAAGCATAAAGGAAAAGGAAGCAGAGTAAATTGTGACATGCACCTTACTGTGAGCCAGCAAGGCTGGACACAAAACAGAGACATCACCTTAAACTCTGCCAGTCACAGATGTACTTCCTGCTGCCATTTTCATCAGGCTTATTCCATTTCTTGGAAAAAAATCTCTTAATTAATAACGGGAAGCAGAAAAAAAAATCTCTTAATTAATAACTGGAAGAGGGTAGCAACTTAAGGGCACAAGTAATTAACATTACCTGCTGAAAACAGGCCTGGACAAGATTCTCAGGGAACATATTCCTGTTGGAGACATGAAAGGCAGTATTATGTAGGGCAAACAGTATTGTTTTGTCATACCTAATATATTGGTGGAAATGAGTATAATATAAAATTAACACTCTGGTTTCTCTTCTGGCCTCTCCTTTTCCTAATACTTCCTTGTTTTAAGATTTCTTTTTTCCTGCTGTGCTTCACCCAAGTATAGAAAGCCCTTCTAATCAACCATTGAGGAGGTTGTATAGAAAGCTCTCCCAATCAACCATCACTTAACTGATTCACTGAGTAACTGACATGCTTGCTCTGCTTGGTGAAATGGATACTCACAGTTAAGAGACTATTTGTTCTTTAATATTCTGAACATTTCTGTTTTCATCAATGAGGATGTGTACTTACTGATATGATTTGGCTCTGTGTCCCCACCCACATCTCAGGTCAAACTGTAATCCCCACATGCCAGGGGAGGGGCCTCATGGGAGGTGATTGGATCGTGGAGGGCAGTTTCTCCAATGCTATTCTCGTGATCATGATTGAGTTCTCACGAGATCTGGTTGTTTGAAAGTGAGTGGTACTTGTTCCTTCGCCTCACTCTCTCTCCTGCAGCCACGTAAGATGTGCCTTGCTTCCCCTTTGCCTTCTGCCATGATTGTAAGTTTCTTGGGGCCTCCCCAGTCGTGTGGAACTGTAAGTCAATTAAACCTCTTTTCTATATAAATTACCAAGTCCCAGCTAGTTCTTTATAGCAGTGTGAAAACAGACTAATACACTTACCAAGAGTTCATTGTATTTGTTCCCAAATTCTTTATACCAGTTGCAAATATCATCATAATTACTGAATTACATATTATATCAACCAATAAAATATGAACATAAAAAGGAAGGTATGGTTTCTAAAACTAAGTTGCATGCCTGGAAACTCAATAAAAGCCAATGACTAATATGTTTATGGTTAGATTAGTTATGGGGAGATTATAGAAATAAAAAGAAAAACTGGAAAGATTTACACTCAGCTTTCTTTGCAATGTCTAAATATTTTGGTGCTCTCTTCTATACAAACTTTTATAAATTGCAGATGATGCATTTATAAGGGCTGTATATGCAATAGAAACGGTATGAAATTACCATGAGGTGACAAACTTGAAGAAAAGACCTTGGTCTTATGTCAAAAAATTGGTGAATATATTCATTAAGTTTTAAGTGAAAACAAAATATGTAACATGTATCTTATATCATTTTTTATGAATGTCTGCTTTAACTGGTATTTTTTTATTGACTGACCTATTTACAGCTCTGGTAGCTTTAGATAAGAAGGTTTCTCCTGTACAATTTAAAAATGTATTTTTCTAAGGGTGCTCCAGAACTGACTACCAATCCATCCCAGCATCTCTCTGCAACATGCATCTGCATCTCTCTTCATTCTAAATCCTGACATAGAAGCCTGTTTCTGTCCTTCCCTCTTGGAACCAAAACTTGGCAAGCAGTATTGGCTATGTAATTTGTGAGTTCCTGGACAAAATGAAAGTACAAAATAATTTAAAAATTATTAAAAATTTCAATACAGGAACAGCAGAACATTAAACCACGCACAAGGCCTTGTGCTACTATAGGGTCGCAGGCCCTTGAAGCCATCTGTGGCAAGACACTTACCTGATGAGGTCTAACATGGCATCTACTGTACTGACTTCAGGGGTGCTGCCTGTCCTCTCGATTTCAGTCACCTTCTGGGTGACACCAGGCTTGATGCTTACCACCAGCACAATACCTGTGGCCAAGGACAGTGTCCACAGAGCATTAGGAACCTTCCAGTGCACCTGGCACACCTAGCACCTTTAGAACAGTGGGCATGGTTGTACCAGACAATACTGTGATGGGGAGGACCCTGAGGTCCAGCCAAAATGCTGAAAATGCTGAGCCTCCTCTGGAACTTCAGCAGCTACCTTAATTACTCTTCCATTTAAATGAGTAAACAGAAGGAACTCCATATGTGTGTGTGTGTGTGTGTGTGTGTGTGTGTGTGTGCGCGCACGCGCTTCTGGAAACACCTGCTGATGAGAATATTCTTTTTCTTGAACTTATGAGATCAGTCTCGGAAGGTGTTAGGGTAGGGATGATCCATTTTCCAGCCCAGAGAATGCATCGATGTCTTTCTGCAACTTTTATCCACAGATGCTACAAAACAAACCTTGCCTTCCTTCCATACCATAGGTCTTCAAGTATCTAGAAAGGAGCCATGTGGGAAAATGTTGTTCCAGGGGTGGAATGAGGACAAATAGATGGAAGTTATAGGGAGAGAAGGTTCATCTCACTGTAAGGAAGAACTGTCTACATGACAGAGCATCTGACAGCACCATTGTGGCCGTGGGAAGTAATGGGTTCCTGTCACTTGAGTGTCCAAGCCAAGGTGGGAGGAAAAGAGACCAAAGCATTGGAGGGTGTTTGACAGCAGGGAAGTGAAGAAGAAAAAGGACCTCATGTTCTTTATTGCTCCTCCCTCAAGAGGAGGCAATGCTAATCCAAGGGGTATAGGGCTCTGGGATGCTGAATGGGTCCATTTTGCTAGTGGGAGGAGTCACAGGGCAGTAAGGGACCATGAGTGGACATGGCCCACTATTCTCCTCTCTCAAGGTTCTAGAAGGGATGTACACCTCCAGCTAATAAGAGAGCAGTATATTGCTTCTTACTGCTACATTTTCTCTGTGTCTGTCTTCCTCAGCAAACTCATGAGATGTGATTTTGTTTTATGGCAGAGTTCAGGCCCCCGTGGGTCCCTTAGCCTAATACCACTGAAGCCTCACCACATCCCACCCCTTCTTATCAGCTCATTAAAGCAGAGCTACAAGGGCCGAGCTGCTGCCACATCTGAGTACATGCTCTTTCTGTCTTCCCATTCCGGGCATTCTTCTTAAAATGTCACACAGGGTTACAAAGACTAAGCATTTTTCAAGACACCATGCTAAAGGTATAAGAAAAGCTGCTCCCTTATTAGAATTTTGTTCCTGGGGTTTATCCTTAGCAAGGCTCTATTAGCTGTTAGCTCTTGTTACTGTGTGAAATGCACTAAAATGCTATATTTCTGGAAATATTTTATAAGTATACTCAACTCCACTATTAGAGAGTAATTATCCACTTTAAGAATTATATAAATGGCCAGGTGCAGTGACTCACACCTGTAATCCCAGTACTTTGGGAGGCCAAGGCGGGAGGATCACCTGAGGTCAGGGATTCGAGAACAGCCTGGCCAACATGGCAAAACCTCATCTCTACTAAAAAAACCCAAAAATTAGCTGGGCATGGTGGTGTGCACCTATAATCCCAGCTACTCGGGCGGCTGAGGCAGGAGAATCGTCTGCACCCAGGAGGCAGAGGTTGCAGTGAGCTGAGATCGTGCCATTGCACTACAGCCTGGGTGATAAGAGTGAGACTCCATCTCAAAAAAAAAAAAAAAAAAAAAGAACTACATGGCTTCCTTTCCTTCTACCTAGTGATCCTGACAAGGCATAGACCTGTTACCCTCTTTCTGTTTTTCACTTGAAACTTTAATAAGTAGCACCATGGCTCAAATACAGCCAGCATTACATTCATCACATGAAAGGTACCATGCAGACAGACTTCAAAGGAAAAAGCTTCATGGTACTTTGACAATACTACTTTCTGATTTTAAAAAATTGTGTGTTAGAAAAAGCCCAACTGCTTTTTAAAAAATATATTTTTCTAAATTATAAAGAGATTTGGGGGTCTTGCTATGTTGCCCAGGCTGGTCTTGAACTTGGGGATCTGCCTGCCTCAGCCTCCCAAAGTGCTGAGATTATAGGCATGAGCCACTGTGTCCAGCCATAACTACTTTTTTTTTTTTTTTTCAAGAGGGAGTCTCGCTCTGTCACCCAGGCTAGAGTGCAGTGGTGTGATCTCAGCTCGCTGCAACCTCTGCCTCCCAGGTTCAAGCGATTCTCCTGCCTCAGACTCTCAAGTAGCTGGGACTAGAGGCACATGCTACCATGCCCAGCTAATATTTTTGTATTTTTAGTAGAGACAGCTTTTCACCATGTTGGCAAGGCTAGTCTCAAACCCCTGACCTCAAGGGATCCTCTGCCCACCTCAGCCTCCTAGAGTGCTGGGATTACAGGTCTGAGCCACCGCATATGGCTGCCAACTACTTTTTGAACGAAAAAAAAAAATCACCATTATTACAGTAATAAGGATTCAGAAACAAATTTTACCTAGAACTACAGCAATGACAGTGGTACAGAAATAATACACAACAGCACGTAGACCAATTTTTCCAGATACATTGGAATCCAGTGCAGCAACACCTGAAGGGGGAGACAGAAATGAAATCACTTTAATTTTAAAAGACTGGTTTTCAGGACTGGCGATTTAATCCTCAGGGTGTGAAATAAAGAGCTGAGGGATATTCTCTGCAGCTACCAGACAATGGGCAACAACATGCAATGGGCAAAGGCAACACTTGAAAGTTCCAAACACAGAGTTAAGAGAGGAAAGCCCAGTGAGGTGCAAGTCCCTCTGCAGGCAGCTTCCCACAGCCTTAGCCTACAGGAGAGCCCTGCCTTCAGATCTTCCTAGAGTTGGTCAGGAAATAGTCATAAGGAGACCCCCTTCTGCATTTGCACTAAGAACCTTACTAAGATTTGTATTATGTCATTCAGATCCCTTATGGTAACCCTCTTTTGGAATTCAGTTACCGAGGAAAAGTTTATCTTGAAGAACTGAGACAGTCTGTTGTTGTTGTTGTCGTTTTGAGACAGAGTCTTACTCTGTTGCCCAGGCTGGAATGCAGTGACATGATCTCGGCTTACTGCAACCTCTGCCTCCCAGGTTCAAGCAATTCTCCTGCCTCAGCTTCCTGAGTAGCTGGGATTACAGGTGCGCGCCACCACACCTGGCTAATTTTTATATTTTTTGTAGAGATGAGGTTTCACCATGTGGGCCAGGCTTGTCTTGAACTGCTGACTTCAGGTGATCTGCCACCTCAGCCTCCCAAATTGCTGAGATTACAGGTGTAAGCCATCATGCCCAGCTTGAGAGAGTTTTTTTTTTTTTTTTTTTTTTAAACACTTAATGAGAATCATGTAACTCATAATAGTTTTCCTTTCTGTCTTTTCTATCAGGAAGCTCAGATGCAACTGAAAAAATAATGTTTATATACGATTGTAAAAGTAATATATATTCATTACAACTATCTGAAAATAGGAGAAAAGGTAAAGATGAAAATAAAAAACACATCATTTCAACAACCAAGTTAATATTCTGGTGAATTTTCTTCTAATATTTTTCTCAATTTTTTGTAAATAACGGAGAGAATTTTATAGTTTTTAACCCCCTCTCTTCTTAATATTGTAGTTGTAAGCATTTTCCCTCATTGTTACAAACTCACCCTTGCTCAATAATCTGTCATGTGGCTGTACCAGAATGTATTTAATGATACACTTACTGCTGGATCTTTAAATGATCCCGGGGCCAAATTCACAGTAATGTCATTATGCATTATAGCTAGCGTGTTTCCTTCCTCTTTTCATGATTTTCAAATTGCTTCTACGTGAAAAACCTTATTATGTGTAGCTTTTATTGTGAGACATCTTAAAATTTCCATTTGAAAGAGGAAGGATATAAATAAATAATTTCCCAGAGCACAGGTAATGTCAGAGACTTACAATCATATTGTTAGATCTTGCTTCAAATGGTCCTTGGCTACCAATAAGGTGACTAAGTATTGCCCACATTTGAAAGAGCTGTCTGGAATGTCAAGGACAACTGGATTTGAGGTGGAAGGCAGGCATCCCTCCTTGCCAGAAACCCTTGCTGTCTATCACAGATGCTCATATAAATGGAGTCAAATGCCATTGTTTTCAACTGGACTTGGACATGGGAAATGGGCCAAGTTGAGAAGCAACTGAATCATTTTTCAGCAAGCTGTCATTGGATTTCAGACACTACCCAGCCTGATTTCCAAAATGACGGTCATATTTCGAGTCAAAGGATCATCACAGAAAATTATTTTTGCATCTTCAACACACATAAGTTGTCCCATAACCATTTTCAAAGACTAAAAGTACAGGGTAGCAGGAAAAAGGAAGAGGTTGTCAGAAGGTAACCCCAAGGGAAAGGTAGTAAACCTGTATGCCTATCAGCGTGCACAGGTAGCTTTTTTATTCATTTCCCACACTATAAAAGGCATATCCATTTTTTTTAAGTGACTAGGGATTATGCTTCTCATATATAATCAAACATATTTGACGTACAGGAAAAAAATCTGCAAGGAAGTGATCATCATTATGATGACAGAACAAGTCATTTCTCACTCTAAACACACCATTTCCCTGGTGTGTTGATTGCTCCTTTGGAAGTTAATATTTTGAGAGACGGTACTCTGGCAGCTACCCCAGGATGTTGTTAAGGGGCCATTTGCCAACTTCTGGGAAAAAATTGTGCAATTGCCATATAATGGGCATACTGCAATAGTCACATTCTAGAATAACCTTGATGGATTCTATTCATTTTGAGAAAAATGCAGTTGGCTGTGCTGAAGAAACTTTCTTTTCCTCACAGTAAGACGATGAAAGATAACAATCAGGCAACGAACAACAGCAACAACAAAAAAGTCAAGAGGGATTGAAGGCCAAAATTCAGAAACAAATTCACTATCTCATATTTAGTTTAGGTCTCTTAAAGAAAGAGCAAATCATTATGCAAATATGTAAGCTTGCTAAGTATATTATATAATTTAAAATATATGCCTATTTCATTTTAGAGTTCAGTACATTATTTTGATAACTATAATAATTATTTCTAACAATAATCATAGGTTAAGTCACCACCTTAACAGACTCCAAGTAACTCACATAACTACCTGTAACCCTAACATGGGATCTATTTCTGGATATAACGTCTTTCTTTGGTAGATGCCCAATTTAAGCAGATTCCAGCCCCTAAAGTGCGGTCAAGTGAGAGTCACAGAGTGGGTACAGAACTGTTCTTGGCTATGTGTTTGGTGCCCTCTCAGGATTTTCTTCCAGCAGTGAAACAAATTAAATCTATATGGGTAATTGTTTCTAGCATATGTTAATATGTCTTAATTTTTCTTAATGATTTGGCCGTGGGCTGGTGCCTCTGCTTGTATTCCAGGACTCAGCTGGCAATAAAAGGTGATAATAATGAGATCCCTGGTGGAAATACCTTAAATAATACATCCCCAAGTAGTCATCCAATTTCCCCTCTGTCCTGGAGCACAGCAACTATCTTGTAATAACTTTCAGCAAGGGCCTTTGTTTCCCATTCCTCTAATCTGCCTCCATCCTATCATTTTCCTAGATATATCGGAAATGTACTCAAATCAACAATTATACTTCTCTACACTGTATAGTTACCCCTCTACCTCTCTAGTCATCACTGATGGGGGCAGAGCTGGCCCCCCAAATCCAGGCTCTTAGATGATTTATTGTGTTGTTGGGGATATGGGTGGTGACCACGGTAAAGGGAGAGAAGAAATACAGGCAAACAGCCGAATCTTTGAAAACCT
Organism: Cebus imitator; assembly: GCF_001604975.1. Lineage (NCBI taxonomy): Eukaryota > Metazoa > Chordata > Mammalia > Primates > Cebidae > Cebus > Cebus imitator. The sequence continues at coordinate 2,930,542 of NW_016107542.1, read as the reverse complement.
CTATAAATAGGAACATTACAGAACTTAATGACCATAAAATGTCTGTGTGGATGGTTATAAACACCCCACCTGCCAGTAATGTCAATAATGATGAGAATGATCATTATAATACAAATAACGATAATGATCACAATAGACATCATATTGAGCAATGACTTCATGTTAATGCATCATCTTTAATTCTCATTATAACCCAAAGAGGCTGGCATTATTACCCCTGTTTTACAGAGGACAAAACTGTAGCTCAGAAAGGCTAAGTACCATATGATCATAAAGCTGGCGAGGTGAGTGGTATTGCTGGGATCCCAATCTACGTTTGACCTCAAAGGCCATATTCCTAACCACTGTTCCATATTGGCTGTATCTATGTGCTGCAAAATTCTAGACCAGCACTGTCCAGTAGAGCTTCCTGATAGAAATGTTCTATTTTTGTGCTGTCCCCTGCAGTAGCCACAAAGTAACACGTGGCTAGCAAGCACTTGGAAAGTGGCTAGTGTGACTGACTTTTCATTTTATTTCATTTTAATTAATCTCAATTTATTTTTCTTTTAGTTTTAGAGATGAGGTCTCACTATGTTGCCCAAGCTGGTCTTGAACTCCTGAGCTCAAGTGATCCTCCCACCTTGACCTCCCAAAGTGTTAGGATTATAGGTGTGAGTCACCATACCTGGCCAATTTTAATTAATCTCAATTTAAGTAGCCACACATGGCTAATGGCTATCATATTGGACTGCCCAATCTCTCTAGACCCTACCAGTGTTTCGTGTTTCATGGATGCTCAACATGTTGAATGAGCCAACTATAGCTTAACTCCCTTACCAGATTTGGGAAAAGCTCTTTGCCTCGCAAACATGGGCAGAGGAAAGGAAAACACTAAGCCCAAATCTCCTGGCAAGTAGTTCCATCACAGTGCTGACCATATAGCTCTAAGACCTGAAGCTTATTCTTAACTGGGTCCCCAGTGCATTAAGTAAAGTTCTCCGTGAATGTTTGTACTTGAAGCTTTCCACATGACAGAAAGAGCTGCATTTTTACAAGTAATCCTTCCCTTACAAATGACTCCACTTCAAAGATCCACTTGTGGGTTCAAAGCTTGGAACTCAGCATGTAGTCTCCTTAGAAACCACTTGTACATGGTGGTTTAGTTTGGCTCCCAGGGCAGCCAAGGAGAACACTTTTCAGCCATAAAAGACTTCATGAGAACATATGTAGCATCTCAGAGTTTTTCAACCTTGTTTTGTTGTCATTACTGTTGTGCAAACCCTGCCCCTCTAAGCCTTTTTCCTAATCACCACCCCTGTGAAATTCTAAAACCACAAACTGTGTATCTGGTTATACAGTAGATGATACATGTGTTGTTGTTGTTGTTTTTACATAAAAAGAGTAAGATTTTCTCCCCAAACCCACCACCACCAAATAAAAACAGCTTTTGCTGCTTTGGAGACGATATTGTCTTGGTGAGAACTTGTGCTCTAGCTCAATGAATGTTGACTGTGAGAATGATAATCCAGGCATTAGACTATAACTGGTGGGACGTCAGACAGCTGGCCCACCCTAGTCCCAAACAAGTAAACCATTTGTGCTTTATTTCTGAGTTTTTACTCCCAATGGCCACCTGGGTTTCTTGCTCTCAGGCCATCTTTGGTGGCTGGCAAGGTCTAGAGGACCCCCTCTCTTTACAGTTCACTATCAGAACTCATTTCTCCAGGGAGCTGAAAGCTGTCCTATGGGAGGTGATAAATGAGAGGAAACTAAGCAGTTGTGATGGCATCTGCACAAAAATCAACAGTGAGTATTTAAAATGTTTACAGTAATTGGACAGTAACTTTATTTCTGTTGAATGTAATAATAAAAAATAGGGGCTGGGCGCAGTGGCTCATGCCTGTAATCCCAGCACTTTGGGAGGCTGAAGCAGGTGGATTATCTGAGGTCAGGAGTTCAAGACTAGCCTGGCTAACGTGGTGAAACCCCGTCTCTACTGAAAAAAAAAATAGCTGTGTGTAGTGGCATGCATCTGTAACCTCAGCTACTCAGGAGTCAGTCAGGAGAATTGCTTGAACCTGGGAGGTGGAGGGTGCCGTGAGCTGAGATGGCGCCATTGCACTCCAGCCTGGGCAATAAAAGCAAGACTCCAACTCAAAAAAAAAGGGGGAGGGGGCTAGTATTTTGTATGTCTATTTTTAATATAATTTTCTAGTAATTTGCTTTATAGTTTACAAAGGTTATTAATCTGTAACATCAGAAATTTTAACAACTGGATTTGCTCCATCCAGTTTAAAAACTAGATGCTTTTTGAAGCTCTGGTGCAGGGAATAGGTACTGTGGGCTTTCAGAAGAACCTGAGCTGTCACCAGATTTAGATGACCAGCAGAGGCTTGATGGAACAGGTAGTACCTGAAAAGGGCAGAAAACGAAGAGCAGGATTCCATGAGCCTGGGTTCTATGAGCCCAGGGTTGTCCGTTAGAACCTGGGACAGTTTTGAGGCTGGGCTGTGGCCTAGAAACAGGGATAAAATCTCCGGTTGTCCTTGGAAGTCAGGGGCACCTGCTAGCTCTTTATTTTAGGAAAAGGCATTTGCTTTCTTCACCTCAGGATAAGGCTCTGATGAGCAAGTGCATTGGCTCCCAGTCAAAGCAGTAATCATCTGAACTTTTTACAAAAACACTCCAAAGGAAGCAGTTGCCTGGCTAAACAATAGCATGTTTTAAAAATAAACATCCAAGGGCAAAAGACTCCTCCTAGAGCTCTCTGATTTAGCAACCACCCACTGAGAACAAAGCTTTCGTGACAATCTCTCCACATTGTTGTTAAGGTATCAAAATTAAATCCCTTATTGGAAGTTCTTTTAGGTCTGGCATTTGGTGGTGTTACACCATTTTGAATGGATACCACATCCAAACCCATTGTTGCGTAAAGGTAAAATCCACCATGTAGATGACTCCTGTCTCTGTTACCAGCAGAGAGGCCACCTGCGCAGAGAGAAGGCATGGGCTTGGTGGGACAGACTGGGCTCAAATCCCAGCCTCCTCCCAGACTCAGCTTCTCCATCTATAAATTGGAGGACCTAAAATGCCTCTATCATCTTAAGGTTGTGAGGAACAAAGTGAACAACCTCAGCTTGCACAGCTGTTGTGAGGATTAGAAATTATGTCTATAACAGGCCTAGTACAGTGCCCAGAACCAAGTGTGTTCTCAGTAAACAGCCTCCATGATTCCTGAATAAATGATAAAGATGACGTGTGTCACTGAGCAAATGGAAGGCATTCAACAAGCATTAACTGATTCATTCCCTCCCTCATTCATTCCTTCATTACATGGTCACTAAAGAGATCTTTTAGAAACATAAATCAGGTCATTTTATGTATGAGGATAACTCTTCAATGGCACTGAAGATAAAATGAGAAAATCCTTACCTTGGCAAACAGGCCTTGCAGAGGGGACACTGTCTGCCTCTCCAGCCCTGCCTTGTTCCATCTTCCTGTCTTGTCACCTCCTCCAGCCTTTTCTGGAACAGACCAAGCTCCTTCCCACCCGAAGGCCTTCAGGCACTTTTGTCCACCTGGAGTGCTCGTCCTCACATTTCATTTGCCTTTTAAGACCTTTCCTCAGAATCCTTCCCTGATTATCCAGGCTAAACCAGGGAGTCGGGAGTCCTGATTTCCTTACTTGGCATCCTGTGCATATCATGTCTCAACAATTTTTATCATGGGTTCATTATTTTACATCTCTTTCTTGCTAAGTTTTAAGCTCCATGAAGGTTGGAGACCTCGACACATGCTTGTTCACAAATGTATACTCAGTGCCCAGCACATAGGAGATGCTCAATAAACATGCTGATTGAATGAATAACAGTCATTTAAGTATGGTTGCCTGCCCTGGATCTCTCTCCCAGGCTCTGACCCACTGGCAGCAGCGTGTTGCCAGAACAAAACTTGCCAGTCCCAGGTGCTGCCCTTATGATCTGTGTGATCTTGAAAAAGTGGCTTAATCTGTCTTCAACCTCGTGTTTCCTTATCTCTAAAGATGGAGTTAAGGTCCCACCTACTTGACGACTTCATAGGGCTACTATTAGGATTAAATAAACAGGTTCGTAATTTTCAAATTCCAAAATGTTTCTTTTATTCCCCAGGGAAAACAAGGCAGGATATGATCTTACTTTGTTAATCCAGGGCATAGGGAAATTTCTCAACCTGGATTAGTACTCCCTGGATGTTCAAAGGGAAGGGAAGAGGCAAAGGGGAACATGCAAAATATCTTTCTGTGCATGTGTCACCTATAACATCTACTTTTCTTAGCGACATTAAGAACTCCCTTAAAATAGGTAATATCAGCATTCCAGGCTATTTGGTGATGTTAACAAAATAAACTGGTCTTTGAACAGAATCAGCTAAAGATCCCCTTGAAGCATCTGTCAGCTGGTCCACATTTGATGTTCAAAACATGCATCAAGAAGCAGTGGGCTGGACGGGCGCGGTGGTTCATGCCTGTAATCCCCGCACTTTGGGAGGCCGAGGCAAGTGGATCACTTGCGGTGATGAGTTCAAAACCAGTCTGGCCAACATGGTGAAACTCTGTCTTTACTAAAAAATACAAAAATTATCCAGGAATGGTGGCATACACCTATAATTCCAGGTACTTGGAAGGCTGAGGTAAGAGAATCCCTTGAATCCAGGAGGCAGGGGTTGCAGTGAGCTGAGGTCGCACCACTGCACTCCAGCCTGAGCCACAGAGACTCGATCTCAAAAAAAAAATATTAAAAATAAAAATAAAAATAAGTGGTGGGCTATGTCCTCGTTTCAGCAGTCCAGGAGCTGTTTTAACATTTTTACATTTTTTTCATTGCTATGGAACATAGTGGTATTTGTAGTTAGGACCATTTTTTCAGAAGACTCCATGAACTTTTTGACTCCCTGAACTTATTGTCCAATAAAAGCATTAAACACACCCCAGAGGATCTGAGGAACTCCACTGTTCTCTTCCAAAGTCCGTATGATTGCTCTGACAGCAGCAGCTAGCTAATGGGTCAGTGAGACTTTCCTGGGCTTTTGCCACAACCTAAATATGACTGAGCTGTCTCTGTTTCTCTTTATCCATAAAATTGGTATCTCAGATTTCTAGGCAGAAGCTTCTTACATGCTGGTGAACTTTACACACTGATGGCAGAGCAAGCCTTTTAATATTGTTCTCATTTCCAGAATGAATGCATTCGGTGCATTCATATCTGTGTAGCTCAATTCTAATATTGTCCTTGTAGATTCTGCTGCTAATTCAAGTACTTTATAGGAACTTCTGAAAGTTTCAGACAAAAAAAGAATAAATAAAAAAAAAATTATATAGCATTCTAGGTGTTCTATGACACATTATTATTATTATTGTCCCTATTTTAAAGCTGAGGACAAGTTAAGTAACTTCCAGGGTTTCACAGCGAATCCATGGCAGAACCAGGATTCAAACCATGGAAGTATGGCTCCTGTCTGTGCTCTTAACCACTAGACTCTCCTGCCCCTCTAGGATGGATTCTTGTTCAGGTGTCCCTCTGTAGAGAATGGCACAAGTGGGAGTCACTGCTAGAACTTGCTTCCCTCATCTACAGGCTCAAGTACAGTCCCCTTAGCAAAGCACACGAGGCCAATAAAGCCTCATGTTCACCTCTTCCATCCCATTCCTCTTCCCCATGTTTCCAGCATTCCAGTTCAAGTCCCACTGTCCTCCCAAGAAGCTATTTTGGGAGGACAAAGTTGTTGTTTTCTTCTGCCTGGTATTCCCCTCCTCTTCCTTTCACTTGATTTCTATGCTTCCTTCAGAATGGCTCCTTGGCTCCTCCCAATGTCCCCTCCACTGTCCTCATTCCCAGAAAGTGCTTATCACACAGCACTGTAAAGTACTCTTTCTTGCTAAAATAAGACTTAATTTTACATCTTTTGTGTCTATCAGAGCCTGGCTTATTAAGGATGGAATGAATAAATAAATGGTCTCCTAGGTCCATGAATCCAGTACATAGAAGGTCCTTAGAATCCCTTTTTAAGAAATACAATTAGGTTATCTTACAGCTGAACAGAGCTATGAACAAGTCTAGTACTTGTTTAGTCAGAAAGTAGGCTCATGTGTGGCGGATCCTCTGGGTTTCACTATCTGAGGGCAGGACATATTTATCTCTTGCCACTATTCATTTTATTACTTGCAAATGGTATGTTCATTATGGGAACTCTTCCATATACACTATGTGGTCACTTCATCTTTGGAGGCCAGGCATTACAGAAATCAAATTGATAGAATAAGTCCTTTTGCTTCAACAGCTGTATTCCAACTTAACACAAATTCTTGATAATCTTAGGGAAAGGAGCACTTAAAGTACAGGAAGACACCACTGGTCCCAGATGTTGCAAAGGGGGCAAGAAGGTCACTCTCAGACTGTACAGTCTTAGCCAATAACTTTGTGTTACCCAGCATGGAGTTTTAAGTTTATAAACCACCTTGAATGGCAATTTTTATAAAACTAAACTGCACAACAGACCATGAACGTTTCAAGAAAAGAATGCATACTTCTCTCCCATAGCTAAAGTTGACATTAAATGCTCTTAGCCACCTATGTTTATGAACAGAGGCTTATATTTAATAGCACGTTGGACAACGAAGTGCTGTGCATCTTCAAGTCTTACAATTCTTGCTAACTAGGGTCTCCTGGACCTGGCTGTCAGATGACCTCAGCTCCATGACCATGTGAGTGGCAGGGCCTCACATCTTATATGTGGTTTTCTGTTAGTCTGTTTTCATGCAGTTGGAGTTAACAAATGTTAGCTGAATAAAACTGAACCTTGTCTCGGGGAGGCACGTGGCATGGTTCTTTTCATTGGAGGATGTGGGATTCTTTCCAGATACACAGCTGCCTCTGAGTAAATGAATACATGGCCTTTAAAAAAAGCCTTCCCCAGCACCAAAGATTTAAGTGTGTCGTCTGCTGTAAAGCCTGAGTTTACAAATAAGGTGCTCTAAAACTATCACCAACTGGACTTGATTCTGCTGATTCTCTATTCTTCAGTCTCTTCAGTGCATTCGTACTCATTCCCTGATGTGGTAGTTTATTTTGTTACCTGGATTCACCCTCAACTAGATTGCATCTGGAGTGTTAGAGTCTAGCTGGGCAGGGGTCAGCTCCAGGCTGGGCTTCTGTTTTTGTAAATAAATGTTTTGTTGGCACACAGTCACCCTCAATCATTTACATATTGTCTGTGGCTGCTTTCCCATGACAACCAGAGATGGGTAGTTGGGCAAAAAACACAGGGCCTGTAAAACCTGAAATATTTACTATTGGACCCTTTATAGAAAAACCTTGCTTGAAAGGTAACTGACTCACATACGTACTCCACATCTGGCTGTTGTTTAATAAATACCGAATATATCCAAGCTTTTATAAGGCTTTAAACTTTTTTACTTGGTAATCATAGCAGTTTGGGAGACCGAGGTGGGAGGATCACTTGAGGCCAGGAGTTTGAGACCAGCCCTGGCAATAGATCAAGACTCCATCGCTACAAAAATAAGAATTAGTCAGGCATGGTGGTGTGCACCACCTGTAGTCCCAGCCACTAGGAAAAGTTAGGTGGAAGGATTGCTTGAGCCCAGGAGTTCAAGGCTGCAGTGAGCTATAATGGTACCACTGCACTCCAGCCTGGACCACAGAATGAGACCCTGTCTTCCCACCCTCTCCAAAAGAAAAGTATTAGAAAACCTCTGATCTTATGGTTGAGGTCATGCCCTAAAAATTTTGAAATCCTGACATGAAAACTGTAGTAACAATCATCTAAAAGTCTGGAGCAGATTTTTTTTTTTTTTTTTTTTTTTAATCTTCCAAGGGTAGAGTGTTAAATTTATCTTTGGAGAAGTTCCTCAATTGTAAATCCAATCACCCAACCAGCGTCTGGTGGAAACTGAAAGTCATTGATAAACAAAACACAAATATTTTCTCCTGATGTCTAGTGTTTAGTAATGTGACTTGCCCAGGAAGCAGAATCATTACTAGGACTCATACTCAGTGGCCTGGGGGAGAGAGGAGGGAAGGGAGGGAGTTTTCTTGGGTTGATATCTGCTTGGCTGGACATCCACTGAGCTGCAAACTGGTGCTATTTCTTGAGGAGTTGTGTGTGGCTTTGTTTGAGCAGGTGTTTATAGGAAATCCAGAGCTGCGATATCATAGGAATGGTTAGGAAGGAGCTTCTCCTTGCTCTGGAGGAAGAAATGTGCGCAGGAACTGGCATGGACTGACCTGGACATACTCCCAAGTTCTGCAAGCAGGGTGGTTGCAATAACCCAGCAGGTCCTAAGGTATGGATTCTACTGAAGGCTCCTAGTGGGGTCCACGAGGAAAAACTATCCCCCTGTGGCTGTGAGGGGGTTTTTTTCTGAGGTGGATCTTCCACAATGGCAAGCATTCCAGGAAGAGGTCACTCCAGGTCAGAACAGGATGGCCTGTGTGACAGTAGAATTTTTCCTTCTTAGAACCCGATGTCAGATTCTGGGATCTGTGGTGCAGGGACTCTCTGAACACTTTCAGTGGAGAGATGAGCTGGTCCCAGCCTCCTAGAGGCAAGCTGGCAGCTAAGAAGTGGGGCGTCCCTCTTAAGGGACCCCGGGAGCCCCTTAGGAAACAGCTGGATGTCACCATTGGTGTTTCATCTGCTTTTGGTTTACCTTTGACAAAGATTATATCCTAAGTAGCAGCGTGGTCTCACTGCACTCAAGCTTCTGCTCCTGTCTTAGGATGGAGAAGCAAAGATGGGAACTCCTCAGGTCACAGGGGTAGTGGCAGCCGTAGCAGACACCAGGAGGTGGAGCTGTGCCCACTAGTGCTTCTGGCTCAGGCAAGGGTGGCAGAGGCTGGAGTGGAAGAGCTGGAATCTCTTCCTGAGCAAAGTTAGCATCAGGGAAGGATGCTCAGGGGACCTCTGGGAGTGGGACTGGAGGTGCTGTTCTGTTCCTGTGCTGATCATAGGAGGCTCCAATCATGACAATTTAATTTTGAGAGGTATTAAAGAAAATGTGACCTGAATTTAAACTCACTGGCTGCTGAGACATGGATCAGGATTTTTCCAGTGCCACAATTCTCAGGCATATTCATAAGCTATTTCCTGTTATTTCTCTGGTGGTTTGACATAAATGTGACTTACAAGCCTACGTGTTAGCAGACCCCAAGCACAGATATTCCTTGGCATGGCATGAGTGTGTTCTTTAGGATGTAATTTATGGGTAGTTTCTATTAGTACCCACAATGTCTGTCTTGGAAAATGTCTTGACTTTATATCAACTGTGCCATTTCTTTCCTTTTTTCTATTTTAAAGTAAATTTGAGACATTATGTCATTTCATAACTCCATATACATTTAAAAAGTAAGGGCATTTTCTTATACCACTATATGCCATTATCATCTCTAAAGAAATCATTAACAATTTATTGATACCATCTAATAGCCAGTCTATATTCAAATTTCCATGGTAAATATGACTTCTTAATCTTACCAGCATGTAAAAGGGGGTTATTCCTGTTTTTTTAAAAAAGCTATAAAATATTTTTAAAATCTCACCAGAGGCTTTGATGACAGGATTTTTTTCTACCTTTTAATTTGGCGAGAGAGCTTCCTTTAGGCAGGAGCACAGATGATTAATCTTGGGTCTGAATTCCAGCTGTGTTTCTGCTTCTAATTTACGTATCCTTAGGGGACTCATTCAACCCTCCCCAGCTTCCCACCTGCATCCTCCTTCGGCCAAATAGCTGTATACATTAAGCTACCAGCCTGGCAGACTTATGAGGGTGTTTGCAATGTGAAACCACCCTTCCTGTATGTTTTCCACAGCCATCTTCTTTGTGGGGAGGCTGAGGACTATTGCAGGGTTTGGAGGAAGGAGCTACATACCAGGTAAAGGTGGCACTGAGCTGGCATGGGCAGAGAGCAGAGATGGGGCAGGGAAGTGACCAGAGGTAGAACTGGAGGAGCTTAGGGCAGAATCCATCCCCATCTCTTTCATTAAAAATACAAACCAAACAAAAACACATGTTCACTTGAAAATGTAAAGAAAGCACAAAGGATCATGTTTTCTTACTTTCCAGATCAAAATGTTAATCTTTTGGTTTTGATCACAGCTTTCAAAAATGTATATACATAGCAGGATATCGTATTCTATCCAATTTTACTAAAATTTGGATTGTATACGATATCCTGTTGTGTAATTTGGTTTCTTTTCCCATTTCAGGCTATATTGGGAATGTTTCCACATGTCATTAAATATGATTCTAAAACAAGTTTTTAATAGTTGCTTAGTATTCAAATAATGATACTATGTACACATAGTATACAATATAAATTTGTATACATAGCATACATTTATACATTTGTATGCAAATACACAAGTATACAAATGTATACTGTATTTAAGTATAGTATACCTAAATGTATACTACACATTTAGGTTGCTTATAATTTACCACCATTATAAAAAAATGCTACCATGAATATCCTTGTACTTAACAGTTTGAACTTATCTCTGCTTATTTCTTTATGGTCAATTCTGAGAAACAGAATTACTAGGTGAGGAGATTAGAACATGCTCCAAACTGTCCTCTAGAAAGCTTGTTCCAATTTTTATACGGTCACTGAAAGTGTACGAATGAACTCACTTTCCCGTAACTGTGCCAACACTAGTCTTGTTGCTCTTCCTCTGTAATCTGACAATTTAAAACGTGAATATGCCATAAATGTCCCCGCCCTGCTTTGTTCATGTCCCTTGAATCTTTGACTATTTCATTGCCCCAAATCAAAAGATGGTGTGGTGATTTTGCTCGCTGTCTCTAGTTCTTGACTGGCTGCTGGGATTTGGTGAAGGAAAAGTGGAGAAACTACCTGACCCATACTATAGCTTCAAAAGTAGCTGGGCTGTCAATGGAATGCTGAATTGTAAATTATTTTCCTAGATTATTTGCAAGGTTGAGCTAACACACAAAACATCCAGATTGCAAAAATCTCACTAGAGGAAGTACCTGTTTCTGGCTTCTGGCCAGAGGCTACACTTCCCGGAAAAAAACAAAACAAAACAAACAAAAAAACTCATTTGTTATTGACTGCCAAGAGTGGTGTGTATTTTCAAGCATCTGATATTACAGAATTCGTATATTCATACATGTATTTTTACCTTTTCTTCTAAAACTCGAGTTTTGGGTTTGCTGCATAACTTGGATCAAGCTTCTATATTTCCCCTCATAGACACGAGTTAAATAGTATTGCTCATCAGGTGGTTTATGCATCTTGTGCATAAACACTGCAAAATACAGTATATATGTACAATTATGCATGTTTTTCTTGAAAAGAAGTCCAAAGCTTTCATTGAATTCTCAAAGGAGCCCACTAAAAGATTAAGAATCTTTGGCTGGGTGCAGTGGCTCACACCTATACTCCCAGCACTTTGGGAGGCCAAGGTGGGTAGATTGCTTGAGCCCAGAAATTTGAGACCAGCCTGGGCAACATAGCAAGACCCCATGTTTGTTTTTTTTTTAATATTTTTTTAAATCTTTGATATGGAGAAGATTCTAAGGGATTATAGCTGCAATCCTTACCGGGGCCAGACAGGTAGTATAAGAGTGAAGTGGACAAGGAATTGGACAATAGGAAGTGGTGGAGACTGTGATATTCTCAAATGCATTTCCTCCAGCTAAATGGAGTAGCTTTCTCTTGGTTTCAGACCACTATTGGTGAGTGGAAATATTGGGCCAGTGTTCCCAGATCTTCATCCCCGTCACCCCTGACCTGACAGAAGAAAGCCCGAAATCTGGATATTTACATGAAATCTTTCCAATTTTGGATGCTTATGACAATTTAAACAAACAAATATATGGGACAAACAATTGGTCTGCTACTGTGTCACTCAGGCTGCTCGGCTTAAAAAAAAAACAGGCATTTCCAAACATAATTAAATATATTCATAAAATAATTAAACGTTCTCTTTACATTTGTCATAAGCCAAGAACATCAAGACCAATTAAAGACAGAGCTCCCAAGGGACTCTAGTCTGTTTGGAGTTTGGTGATTGGGAAATTCAAAGGCCAAATGCGACAGCTCTTCAAGCAATGCGGTTGCTGAACGCAGCAGATCCTGACCCCCACCCTCCCTTCCCCTCACCAATGTCCAGTACTCTACTAGGTCCAGTCCTGGGCCTTTACAGTGGTGGTGGAGAAACATGTTCTAGAAGGGGACATGTCACGACTTCTAATTTCATGTTTACGTAAAACCTTGATTTTCAAGCCAGCAACACCAGCTACTGTCATGCCAGGTTTTACCAATTACCAGAGTTAAGCTAGGTGCAAGAAAGTATGCAATGCAGAGAAACTTACCACACCCAGACAAATGACATTTTTGTAAACCAAATTCATCTCTATCTACATAAGGAAGTTTGGTCTTTAAAGGAACACTGCAATATGAACTTGACTGCTGGTCCCCACAGCAAATATGTAGGGCACGTATGTAGCAAGTTCTGGGTTTGAGTAGAAAGTAGGGGAGGAGTAGAGAGATCTTGAAGGCAGCTGCTGAGAGGCTCGGGGCAGCACAGCTGCAGTTGGGAAGTAAATGAGTGAATGACTGAAAACATGATCAAAATTGACAACCATATTTTTCCTGAGGACACTAGCTAACATTTCAGTGACCAAATATGCCTCTTTTTTCTTCTATGCACAGAGAGTGTTTTGTTTATAGTATGTTTGAAAATGACATTTTCCTCCCAAGACATCAAATGCTGGTCAAATGAAGATTTGAGCAGTGGTGGACAGTGCTATAGGCACAGCATATGACAAAGCAATGCCATGTTGAAAACAGCGAGATGTTTCCACAGAAACAAATATAGACATTCCAGGTGGAGAGAGGTGGAGAAAGATGGGTGGGGTAGGGGCGGGGGGGGGAGAGAGAGAGAGAGAGAGAGAGAGAGAGTGTGAGTGTGTGATGTATCTAATACATTTCAATTTTTCCCATAATTAGAAAAGAACAACTTAGGTGAAATCTTTTTAAATAATTATAGAAAATGACATGGTTAGGCTTTGTGTTCCCACCGAAATCTATTGAATTGTAATCCCCATAATTGTGTCAAGGCGGAGACCAGGTGGAGGTAATTGAATCTTAAGGGCAGTTTCTCTCATGTTGTTCCCGTGATAGTGAGTGAGCTCTCACGAGATCTTATGGTTTTATAAGGCATTTCTCCTTCCCGCCGCCTGTGAAGAAGTTTGCCTTGCTTCTCCTCTGCCTTCTGCCATGATTCTAAGTTTCCTGAGGTCGTCTGAGCCATGCTTAACCGTGAGTCAATTAAACCTCTTTCCTTTATAAATTAACCAGTCTCAGGCAGTTCTTTATAGCAGTAGGAAAATGGACTAATACAGAAAACATCAGTTTTCTCAAGGTACCTGTAATCATGCTGGATATAATTAATGGCAAAATGATGAGTTTCAGCATCCGCATTAGAATTTCTCCAGGAAAAGCAAAGTAGAATTTATCCAGATTTGAGAGATTGCTGTGTTCTCGAACCAAGACTCCTGTGGTAATGCCTAAGAAAAACAAGAGTTGGAAAGAAGGAAGAGGAATGTTATTGAGTTCTCCTGTATCCATTTTTATGGAAAAAATACCCCAAAATGCACATTTTAATGGCAAGAAAAATAGTTTAGATTATCTTCCATGAGTCTGTAAAATTTAGACTTAAAGTTACATTTTAAAAGGTAGTGAACAGAAAGTATACATTATTCAGTAAATCTGTAAAAAGTATTCTATACACGAAAGCTTTGTTGTCATTTCTTCCTCATCAATTATACTTAGTATAATGACAAAATATCAAAGAACAGTATGAGAAAAAAATTCATCATCTAAGTCAATCCAATATAACTCTGCTTTTACATTACCACCTTTGTCTACCTGCAGAGATATTTTACGTATTTTATTTTATTATTTATTTTTTTTGAGACAGGGGCCCGCTCTGTCACCCTGGCTATAGTGCAGTGGTTCCATCTCGGCTCACTGCAGCCTCCACCTCAGCCTTCCCACCTCAGCCTTCTAAGTAGCTAGGACTATATGCACACCACTATGTCCAGCTAATTTTTTTTTTTTTTTTTTTTTTTTTTTTTTTTT
>NW_016107542.1:2896943-2916378 GCF_001604975.1 Cebus imitator | reverse complement strand
TCTTTTTTGTAGAGATAGGGTTTTATCATGTTGCCCAGGCTGATCTTAAACTCCTGGCCTCAAGTGATCCACCTACCTCAACATTCCAAAGTGCTGGGATTATAGATATGAACCACCACTATTGGCTATTTTACATATTTTATAGTTTACATATCAGTTTGTATTTTTCTTATATTTTTTATTATAAGTACTTTTTATGGTATATTTGTATATTCTTTCCTGTTTATGCAACTTTTATTTTAAGAGGACTATATCCTCTTGATTTGATACATTTACCATATTATCAAATGACTGTTCTATAATGTTTTACATTCTTTTCAGTTACTTCTAGATAATGATATGTTCAAATTTATCTGATTAAAAGGCTTTTTACAAAGTTTCTGATCTTGAGTACCTTGTACACGAAGACTTATAATTATGTGAGTGTAGGGATGTGTTTACTATTAAGAAATGTTAACATTCTCTGAAAGCCTTCCCTTAACAAGATGCCCATATTGAAATTCTGCAGTTATATGGATAACACAATTTAATGACTTTGATAACTAAAAATCACAAAGTTTTAATTTCTTCTTTATTCTCTTCCAAATATTTCTAATAGCATCTAACTGCTTTACCCTTTCCTTCTCCCAATACACACACCCACATTTTATTATTATTATACTTTAAGTTCTGGGGTACATGTGCAGAATGTGCAGGTTTGTTACATAGGAATACATGTACCATGGTGGTTTGCGGCATCCATCAGCCCATCATCTACATTGGGTATTTCTCCTAATGTTATCCCTCCCCTCACCCTGCATCACCCAACAGGCCCTGGTGTGTGATGCTTCCCTCCCTGTGTCCATGTGTTCTCATTGTTCAGTGCCCACTTATGAGTGAGAACATATGGTGTTTGGTTTTCTGTTCTTGTGTCAGTTTGCTGAGAATGATGGTTTCTGGCGTCATCCATGTCCCTGCAAAGAACATGAACTCATCCTTTTTATGGCTGTATAGTATTCCATGGTGTATATGTGCCACATTTTCTTTATCCAGTCTATCATTGATGGGCATTTGGCTTGTTTCCAAGTCTTTGCTATTGTGAACAGTGCTGCAGTAAACATACATGTGAATGTGTCTTTGTAATAGAATGATTTATAATCCTTTGTGTATATACCCAGTAATGAAATTGCTGGGTCAAATGATATTTCTAGTTCTAAATCCTTAAGAAATCACCACACTGTCTTCCACAATGGTTGAACTAATTTACACTCCCACCAGCAGTGTAAAAGCATTCCTATTTCTCCACATGCTCTCCAGCATCTGTTGTCTCCTGATTTTTTAATGATTGCCATTCTAACTGGTGTGAGATGGTATCTCGTTGTGGTTTTGAATTGCATTTCTCTAGTGACCAGTGATGATGACCATTTTTTCATGTGTTTATATGTTTCTTGGCTGCATAAATGTCTCCTTTTGAGAAGTGTTTGTTCATTTCCTTTGCCCAATTTTTGATTTTTTTTTTCTTGTAAATTTAAGTTCTTTGTAGATTTTGGATATTAGCCCTTTGTCAGATAAGTAGATTGCAAAAAAATTTGTTTCCCATTCTGTTGGTTGCCAGTTCACTTTAATGATAGTTTCTTTTGCTGTGCAGAAGCTCTTTAGTTTAATTAGATCCCATTTGTCTATTTTGGGTTTTGTTGCCATTGTTTATGGTATTTTAGTCATGAAGTCCTTGCTCATGCCTGTGTTCTGATTGGTATTGCCTAGGTTTTCTTCTGGGGTTTTTGTGGTGTTAGGTCTTATGTTTAAATCTTTAATCTATCTGGCGTTAATTTTTGTATAAGATGTTTAAGGAAGGGATCCAGTTTCAGCTTTCTGCATATGGCTAGCCAGTTTTCCCAACACCATTTATTAAATATGGAATCCTTTACCCGTTGCTTGTTTTTGTCAGGTTTGTCAAAGATTGAATGGTTGTAGATGATACACCTGTATTTTAGGGCAAAAAATAAATAGGATGACTTTTGCATCTTTTTCCTTCATCAGCCTCTGATGGATGTTATGATACTTGGAAGTAAAATGACTAAATGGCAGAAAGATTCAAGGAGGATATCACTGGATATGTGAATCTACAAACTCAAGTAATTAGTTTGTGAATACCAAGAGTTGTTTGGGCACAGTTTATAGAGCAATAAAATGATATGTGAATTATAATCAGTACTAGAATTTTCATTTAAATTCAGGCATCCTTACCATGCCCACTAGTAGACCGAACAGATGAACCTCACAAGATGCATTTTATGTACTAACCTTATTCTTAGCTTAATTTTATTTCCCTAAATATTCTACCTTCGTCTTGATCTCTATTTTGTGCACACACTACTGTAGGCATTTCTGGTGATTCAGTAGTGTTTACACACTACTGCATTGTGAATACAGAATTTTAAAATATTTTGGAACAAACATATACACATAAACATTTCCCAAATTGTACCTAAGACAAAGATGAAACAAAACTCTATTGTCAATGCTATTCTGTTTCTATTTTACAACCCTAGTGTTAGCAACTCTTGAATGGATAAGAACACCAATAATTCAAAATATTTTAAGTAAATCTAAAAAGCACAATGTGCTCACTTCCTGCTTTATAAACTGCCTGTGTTCAGCTGTTCTAGATGAACATACCTATATTATGCTCTAAGGATGCTCCGTAATTCTCAGGACTTTTAAAAAACAAACATTCTCTCTGACACTATTCAAGTTGCTTCAAGTAAATTTTTGGCTTGTATGTCAAAGAAAGCTCAGTAAGTAGAAAATAAAGATGTGTCTGTGTTCAAAAACTAGACACAAAAGGACTCTGTTGAGTAGCAAAAGAAGCCCATGTGCTGCAATCTCAGGGCTTATATTACTAATGATTAACTTTGCCTCTAATTATCCCTATACTAAATTAATGTAGGGTTGTTAGAAAGATATGTACTTGCTATTTTTCAGCCTTCAGCCAGATACAGGATTTTTTTAAAGGGAGAAATAAAAGAGTTGCCAGGTACAGTAGTTTGAAAGCAATCAACGTTGACATGCACCCTAAGTAGGTTACTGTATTTGGCAATTACAACTTTCTATCAAGCTTGTTCTTGAACTTGAGTGCCACAAATTGTACTCCAATCTTTCTTATTTTCTTTTTCCTTCTTTCTCTTTCTTTTAATTTTTCCTTCCCTCCCTTCCTTTCCTTTCCTTTTCCTTCCTTCCTTCCTTCCAAAGAACAGAACTACCAATCTAGTGCTGGCAATGAAGTTGAGAGAGTCAGCAATGTCACCCTCTGACCCTCAAGTACAAGAAATGGCCAGTGAATGACCTCACCTAGGCGTTATGCCTTGTAAATTGTTGTGCTTTATCTTGGTCTCAAGCAAGTTTGGAAACAGCAGATTTGGGACAAGGAAAATCACCAGAAGATTTTCCAGATCCCAAAAGGAGGTCAGAGTCTCATAGGGCATAACCTTTCCTTACCCATTAACAGAGTCAGAACCTTGGGCTGGTGTAAGGATTACGGAGAGGTCCCCAAAGTCAAAGGCTGCTAGGAAGAACTGCCCTTCTGGGAGTATGCAGGCCAGGCCCACGTGGTAGGGCCACTCTCAGAACTAAGAAAGGTGAAGATTGCGAAAATAAGTAATTTAAAATATCAGCTGTTGAAACTTTATTTTAAGCCTTAACGGAATGTGATTATGGAACCTGAGTGAATAAATAGACAGCTGTAACGTTTGTTTATCTGATTATAGAGTAGCCTTTTCCTTACCTACATTGTTTTGTAAAATGTTGTAAATGACTAAAGGGTGCCAGGGAAGACCTCTTCCCTCTAAGTGTGGATCTTCATTATAGATTAACCTCCCTGTTTCCTCTTTCACACAAAGGCTTCATGATTATCACACTGTCTAGGATGGAATGTTAAATACTCACTTTTAAATTGGAAAGGAAATGAAAAGCTGTATGGAAAAGAAAACAAACTACTGTAATTAAATTGTTACACATAAACCAGCCTTGTATAGAAAATATTATAATCCTACTAAACTTCTTTGTTTGCTATACATAAGCAAGTATTTAACTTTTAACTTTGAAGCACTGACCCCATTTCTCTGGGGTCCATGTTTCTTGGATGGCCATTCCCAGCTTTTCACCCAAATAAATTCTTTAAAACTGGATTCAGATCCTTTTGATTATTTCAGGTTGACAAGATCAACAGTTTCCCTGAATTATATAGCAGGAAGGACTTCAGTAGGGCCAATAAGGAATTCCCAAAGGTAAACTAAGTACTTGGACCCCTGAAGCCTCAGCAATGGATGCAGGACACCATTCTTGGGCTTCCATCCTGCCATAAGGCAAGGTGATCCCAAGCAGATGCTTGGAAAGCTTGAGAAGGACACTGGTATTAGACAAGCAGGCTCAAGTCTGGTTCTCCCAATTGTGAGGTTTGGAACCTGGGCTATAACTTTAACTTCTCCTATTGTCAAGGGTTAGATGAGCTGCCTTCAGAAGTCCCTTCTAATGCCTCTAATCACCTCTAAGCCTTAATGTCCTCAACTTTACAATGAGATTACATTATCTCATATCTCATTTTCAAGAAAGCTGTCTGTGCTTTTGAAGCAGGAAATTTCCCTGACACCTTTGCAGGTAGGAACTGGAGTGCTAGATATAGCTGGCCACTTTGACACTGGCAGGGGCAAACTCCACTTACTTGGACCCATTGCACTTCACCTCTTGCAGGAGGCAGTACGCAGGTGAGCAGGTGCAGGAGCCGGGGCGAGTGCTTTTGGGCACTGGCTGAAGTGAACTCCCTGCAGAGTCCTGAGGCAGCGAGGGCATGCCCACTACCCCTGAAGCCCCAGAGGGCATGTGTTTCAGTCAGTGCTCTTTTAGCTTTTGCCATCCATGGATGGCTCACATGTTAACAGTTCCATGGGCCCTCTGCCTTTTCACATGAGTTGCTCTCCACCGAGAGTAGAGGGTCAGTGTGACAGGCGTTAGCATCCTCACTCACAGCACCCAAGCACTTGTTCGGTGTTCAGGAAAAATCAGGTTACACGAACGAATTGAACGGTGGTGAATATGGAGGATTTTATTGCTAATGATGAAAGTAGCTCTCAATGGGAAGGGGAGCTGAAAAAGGGATGGAGCGGGAAGATAATCTTCCCCTAGAGTCCAGCCATCCCTGGCCAGACTCCTCCGTGAGGCAGTGTTGTCAAGCCATCCCTCTGAAGTCAAGCTGCTTCTCTCTACTGTCCAGCTGCTTCTCCTCTTCTCCTCTCTCTGCTGTTGAAGCCTAGAGTTTTTATGGGCACAGGATGGCGGGTGGGTGGGCCATGGGTGGTCTTGGAAAAGGCAACATTCCAGCAAGAAAACAATAATGCATGTTCTCACTTTGGGCTGTGGATCCAGGCTTCAGAGTGAGGCCCTTGCTGGTGACTGCCCTCTTCTGCCCAGAATTTCTCTGCCTCCTTGCCCCTATCACTTTCTCCAGCTTTTATGCTAAATATAAGTAAGTTGGTAAAACACAAAGAAAGAAACATAGGAGGAAAACAGCCAAGATCTCAGCTAGGGATTCTTTAAGTTCAAAGATGAAAGTTTAAAACAGAAGATGTACAGAATGTCATTTCTTCCATATTGTCTCAAAAAACAACTGCCAGTCCACAGCCTCGTCTCAGAGGTTCTGAGGTGATTTCCTTTTTTGTTTCTAAGTTTATTTAAAAAAAATGCTTCTCAGAAAACAATACTGGAAATCAGAAAAGAACAAAAAAGTCACATATCATTACATCAGTCTCTCTCTCCCTCTCTCATTATTTCCAGGTCCTAACCAGTCCTTGTACTTATGCACACACATGTTTTCCAGTTATAAAATTCACCCGAGAATAGTAGTTGAACTGCATTTGACTAAGATCTATGAAAACAGCATTGTTTTTCTTTTGGGGTATTTGCAGAAAAGAGATAAAAATCATACATGGTTTTTAAAATGAAAGCCATAGAGTAGTTCTCTGGTACAAAAATTAATTGTGACTTGATTAAATAAGAATTACTGGCAAAGGAAAAGATATTTTTAATTACTGCCGAAACAGCCATCTCATCATGCTAGGCACTACATTAAGCAAATAAATTATGTGCCTTTTTGCCCTTTGGGAGCTAATCAAAGATGAACATTGATATGAGTTAATAAGTATATAATGAACACTTATTGACAAATGACTACATGCATTCGGTGGATAAACAGAAAGATAGTTTCTCCATCCTGTCCTTATGCTGTAATATCTGTACCTCCTTCTCATCTCTTTTTGCATTCCTAAAGAGCTGACTAGCTCCACCAATACAGGCTCTTCACAGGAATTCTGGCTCAAAACACAGATGCCAGAGTCTGTAAAGCTTTTATTTTTTGTTTTCAAATCCTTTAAATAAAGTATTTACTATACTGGCAATATATTGTCACAGCTCTACCTGAAATAAAAATAAGTGCAAAAACTCATCCACAAACACGCCAACTCTAATATATGCAAGGTTGAATTGTTTCTACTTTTCCTTATACTATTGCAGCTGTGAAAGGAAAATAAATCTTGGCGCCCCAAAATCACTAAGCTAAAGGGAAAAGTCAAGCTGGCAACTGCTGAGGGCAAACCTGCCTCTCATTTTATTCAAAGTCATCCCTCTGCTCACAGAGATAATCGCATATCTCTGATTATTGCAATATCTGATTGCCTCCTTTGGAAAGGCTAATCAGAATCTCAGAAGAATGCAACCATTTGTCTCCTACCTAACTGTGACCTGTAAGCTCCCTCCCTGCCTCAAGTTGTCCCACCTTTTCTGGGCTGAACTAATGTAAATCTTACATACACTGATGTCTCATATCTCCCTAAAATGTTTAAAGCCCAGCTGTGCCCTGACCACCTTGGGCACATGTCCTCAGGACCTCCTGAGGCAAAATAAACTTCCTAAATTAACTGAGACCTGTCTTAGATATAGTGAACACATACTATATGTCAGGCCTTGTACTAAACATTTCAAGTGAATTATCTCTTGTATATTGTCTCTTATAATTTTAAACATTATTTAAAATCTGTATTCTGAAATATCTCATAATTTTTATTAGCTATATATAGAGTTTTTTGTATGCTTTTATTGAGATCAAATTCATTGAACATAAAATTTACCATTTTAAAGTATATAATTCCATGGTTTTTAACATACAATGTTGTACAACTGCCACCAATGTCTAGTTCCAGTATTTCTATCACCCCTCAAAAATTCCATACCTGTTAGTCATTTCCACTTCCCCTTACCCCCAAGGGCTCCTGGTAACCACTAATCTACTTTTCTGTCTCTATGGATTTGCCAAATCTGGCATTTCATATAAATGTGATCATATAAGATGCAGTCATTTATATCTGGCTTCTTTCACTTAGCATGTTTTCAAGGTACATCTATGTTGTAGCTTATGATTTTTTTAAAGGTACTTTTCATTTAATATTACATCATAAGCATTTCCCCCACATTAAACATCTTCATCTTTTAAAAACACTGAGTAATACTACTTTGGCTGTTTAGATAGACTTGCCTCTTGACTATCAGCCAACCATTAAATATTCCAATCCTTGTCAATTTTGCTGAATATTGCTGACTTTTTCTAGCAACCAAATAGGCAAGCACTTTGAATAAACTGGATCTACTTGTAGTAGTATTAATATATCTCAAAAACACAAAGAAAACAATTTCAGAAATACAAAGCAAGTTGCAAGACAGTACATCCAGGCTGATACCGTGTGAGTTAAATTTTCAGGCACAAACAGCATAAGACCTTTTGATGGATAGAAACGTGTAGTAGATTTATAAAGGCATGGACTAAAAGTAGGCTCAAATTAGTGATTATCTCTGAGGAGGGAAAGAGAGGATGGAATTGGGGAGGATACAATGAACTCTCAACCATAATGATTTCTTTGAAAAAAAAAAAAGATCCGTGGAGGATTTGTTCAGTCTGTATGGTGGGTGTAGATATGTTTTATGGTTTTTTACTTTTCATTGAAACATTTCAAAAGAATACTCTTTCAAAGAATCAATAATTCAGATTCTGTACACTGAATAGAATTCTAACAAAATCACAATTAAGAAATAAAGTTAATGCCAGTGTTGCATGAGGTTTTTACTCATGTGGTTTGGTTGTGGGAAGGGATCCACAGTAGATGTGGTAGTCAGTTCTGAGACAGTACTCAAGATTCCTACCTCTTGGCAAACATACCCTGCGTGTTCCCCTTCCTTTAAGTGTAGATATCATGGGATTTCATATTTGTGATTAGATTTAGTTCTTTGGCAAAGGTAGAGAGATTTTTGCAAATGTAATTAAAGTCCCTAATCAATTATTTATTCCTTACCCTTTCCAATATGCTCATTTTAAGATGGATAATGGAGTCAGTAAATATTAAAATTGAGAGTTCCACAATATATAGGAATGATATTGCTACATCAAGCACTCATTATATTAATGCAATCATTGCTTTTCAAAGTACTCCCATGTAAGCATGTAGAATAAATCATCCAACAATCATTTACAGATCACCTAATTTATGCAATGTATTGGCCAATAGGGAAATATAGATTAATGTATAAACAAAGGGCCTTTAATGTACACAGTGAAATAAGGCATGTTAAATCACATGAGGCATTTTTGAAGAAAGGAATTCAGCAGCAACCCTTCAGACTCTCTGAGGAGAGACTGTGTTCAAATCTTGGCCTCACCACTTAATTAGCTCTGTTATCTTGGACAAAATACTTACCCTCTAGCCCGTGCCTCTGTTTCCTCATCTATAACAATGGGAATAACAAAATGTCAACCTCATAGAGTCATTAGGAGGTTTAAAATGAGAGTATATGTAAAGTACTTAGAATAAAAAATACCTGGCTCACACTGTAAGCACAGCTATTAAATGTTAGCTATTATTACAGGCTATATACTCTTTATAGATTTTCTCATGAAATGTTCAAAAGAGTTTTAGCTCTGACAGATAAGTCATGGTTACAGAGATAAAGAGCAGCAGAGTCAGAAGTTGAGGAGAGAAATTGATGTTAAATATATTTGGTATGACCAAATTTATAAAATTCTTCCCTCAGTCATATTTATTGTGCTAGAGAAATATTTACTTTTGTTCTATAAATTAAAAACTTCAGAATTAAAATTATGATATATAAAGGATTCATGAAATGAATATAATATAATGTTTGTTAATGTTTTTACCACTTGATATCACCAAAATAAAGGTCTCAGGGTCTTAGTGGTACTAGAACAAATGGCATTTGAAAAAAAAAAAAAAAAAAGAAGGAAAAGGCATTTGGTATCTTCTGAAATAATTTCCAATGTGACTCAATAACTTAATTAAATTCTGCTAATATTTACTATGTCCAAGGACTTGTTTTAGGTCTGGGGTGGGAATCAAGATATAAAAATGGATGATGTAAGACCATCTAATGAGGGCTAATCATAGATGCAACTCAGCACAGGCAGGAGTCAGAGTGAGATACTGAACAATGGAAGGTGGAAGTATTGAGCTGTGAGAAGACAGGGAGGGTGAGGAGAAGGAAGGGGGAGGGCTGGGGAAGGCTTGAGCATAAACACAAATAGGTACCTATCTCAGGATTTCTGTGGAATTGTTTATAAGTGCTTCAGGGAAATACTAGTTGATCAAGAGATTGTTTTTCTTCGTCCAGTAATGAAAGGAAGATGCAGCTAGTACTAGGATGGTGATAGGGTCTGGCTGTGTCCCCACCCAAATCTCATCTTGCATTGTAATCCCCACGTGTCAAGAGAGGGACCTGGTGGGAGGTGATTGGTTCATGGAGTTGGAATGAGTTGTCACGAGATCTGATGGTTTTATGAGGGTATGAAAGTTCCTCCTTCACACGCTCACACTGTCTCCTGCTGCCTTGCGAAAAAGGTGCCTGCTTCCCCTTTTGCCATGATTGTAAGTTTCCTGAGGCCTCCCCAGCCATGCAGAACTGTGAGTCAATTAAACCTCTTGCCTTTATAAATTACCCAGTCATGGGTATTTCTTTATAGCAGTGTGAGAACAGACTAATAAGGATGGCATCAAGAGTAAACCAGGTGAAATCCATGGAAGACGTGAGAAGAAAGAGGAAGACTGACTCAAACAGATATTAGACTGAATAACCATGTGAGATGTGCAGGGATAGAGAGAATATAATGTAAATTTAAGCTTCTTATACTCTGATGTGCCATGCATCACCTTGGGGTCTTGTTAAAAGGCAGATTCAGATTCATTAGGACTGTGCTTAGAATAGCAAAGAAGGAAATGAGCCTAGCAAGGGCATCCATAAGACCTTGCCACCAATAGCAGCACTCACTTTGAAGAGCATAAAGGTGCTGCTGCAAGCCTCAAGCAACTGGACACTAACGTTTGGTTCAACCATCATGCAAACAAGTAGGGCTGCACCCTTTGTAAAGGTCCTGAATAAATAACTGTCTTTGCTGACTTTCTCTCCCACTTAGTTGCCACCTTAAACTGCACTTCCTCCTTCCCTCTGCTGCCTCAGTGTGGGGCTCCAGGACTTCCATAAAGTATGTGGGTATAAAGTCACAGTTGAGCCTAAATGAGGGAAAATGACACTAGCCAGCCATTATAAAGCTTCTAACCATACCATCTCAAACAGCAAACTCATCATGATGAGAAGAAATGCGCTGCAAATATTCTTCCTGGATGATGATGGGGGTTCGTCTGCCCCAGAATTCTTCTTTAAGACCAATTCTGAAGCAAAAACAAGGTCTCCATTCTGCCATGGATAAAAATGTGATAAACCCACACGCTTCTTCCATGACATGTATCTTTGGCCACCAAGGCGCTTTCTACTATACCAGATGTAACCACAGCTTTCCTTGAGGTGGCAGAGAGGATTAATGCATGGCCTCAACAGTAACACCCTCTCCAAACAAAGTGCTTCCTTCTCACCCCAAACTCCATTTTTGAGCTTAAATCCTGATAAGCTTCCAAATACTTAGGAGTAAGTAGGAGGTAGGACCTGGTAGAGACAACCAAGTTTTACAATGTGGCAGAAAGTTAACTGTCTTGAAAAATGTTGCTTTGCAATTTATTTAAAAAAGAGAAATGTGCAAATTATATATCTAATAAGGGTCTAGAATGCATAAAGAATTCTGACAAATCAACAATAAAAAGACAACCAAATTAAAAAAAATAGACAAAGGATTTAAATAGACATTTCTCCAAGGAAGATATACAAATGAACAATAAGCATATAAAAAGATGTCCAACATTTATTAGTCATTATGGAAATATAAATCAAAACCACAAAAGATGTCACGTTATACTCATTAGAATGGGTATTTTAAAAAAACACAAAAAAGAGAAAATGATATATGTTGGTGGAGATGTGGAGAAATTGGAATCCTTTTGCCTTTTTGGTGAGAATGTAAAATGGTGTACCCTCTGTGGAAGACTGGCAGTTTCTCAAAAATTAAACACAGAGTTACCATATGATCCAGCAATTCCATGCCTAGGTATATGCCCTCTGGAATTGAAAACATGTCCTTACACAAAAACTGCACAAGAAATGTTCAGAACAACATTATTCATAATAGCCAAAAGTGAAAACAATCTAAATTCCCAACTTATTATTGGATAAACAAAATATTGTATCTCTATCTAATGGAATATTATTCAGCCATAAAAAGGAATGAAGCACTGCTGCATGCTATGGTATAGATGAACCTTGAAAACACTATACCAAGTAAAAGAATTCAGTCACAATAGGCCATGTATTGTATGATTCCATTTATATGAAATGTCCAGAACAGGCAAATCTAGAAGCAGAAAGCAGATGAGCCAAACTGATTTTTAAAACGGGAAAAAAAGAAAAGTGTAGAATAATAATATTAAATGTGATTCATTTAATTTTGATTGGTAATTTGATGGCTTTTTTATGACGTGGGAAAGCTGATGACATCACAGTGAAACTTTTTTTTTCCCCTTTAATCATCATACTAATAGCACAAAGATTGCCAAAGATGTGACATTTTGCTCAAACTTCCACTTGGCAGGGTGCGTGTGAGCTTATCAGATCTGAAAGTCTCACCATCTGGAAATAACAATTTGAAAACCTAAATGAAGCCAGACATGTTTATTAACAGCTCAAAAGAAGATGATCAATTTAAAGAAAAGCTGTGATTGCAGATTGTGGAACATAGCCTGTAAAGGAGATGCTTAAGAGCTTAATTTTCAGTTACAGTGTCTAAAGATAAATCAAAACAGACAACAGAAAACCAGGATTATTTTGAGAACAGTGTGATCTGAAAATCCCTGCAGGAAAAGTAAAATAAAAACTAATGGCCTAGAAAAAAATCAGCTATCATTAATCAATGACTTGCATACCTGTGCATAAAACCATTTGCTAAGCTCTGTGGAAGATGTGGTCCTGGTCCCCATGCGGTTTATAATCAAGGTGAAGATGTAAGACATAGCAGAAATTTCCATGAGTCACCTAGATCTGGAGTTGGATATGTTCTACCAGTAACCAGCAGTACGATCTTATATAAGTTACTGAATCCCTCTAAGCCTCTATATCCTCATCAGTTAAAGAGAAATAAGAAGAGCACCTGTCATATGGCTGCTGTGAGCATTAAGTGAAATAATGAATTCATAGCACTTAGCCCTGCCCTTGGCCTGCGGGAAGGCTCAATAAATGTCTATGATTGAATAACAACAACAGATAATAATAACAGCACAAGTAGAACGAGAAAGCTTTCAAAACTAACTTATGGCCTGGTGTAAGTAAAAACCAAGCAGGATCAGATAATGCAAAGAGGAGTCAAGAATCTGCATTCCATTTCCATTTCCACCATATATATATTTAGCTATGTCATTTAATCCTCTTGCTTTTTGATTGCTTTATCTAAAAACTTCAGTGAGGGTATCTTGAAAATGTTGGGAGAACCAAAGGAGAAAATGTACATAGGAAACACTGTGTGATCGAAACCAATGTCATGCATTATTCTTATTTTAGAATGTATTTATTATTCTTATTTTTTTCCATTACATTGAAGACCACTCAAATTATACAGGTATTTATGGTATAAAATTTAGAGGCCTAAAGACACACTCCCAGTGGAGGATTGAACAGAAACTTCTCTTTAAAGCAAACAGAAACCAAAGATTTATTTCGGCTCAGTTTGTAGCTGTCTAATAAACAGTCCTGCTAGTTTGCAGGACTTATTAGTTTATAAGCAGGTCTGCAAACACCAGTCTTATAAATATAGCTGAAAGGAGTTGGAGAGCCCTAAGGCAGATAGACTGGTGGAAAAACATGACATGGTTAGACACAACTGGGCCCAAACCATTCATCATTTATTTTCTCTGTACCATTAGTTTTGGGACAGAGCATAAATGACAGCCTCTATGTGCCTTAATTTTGCCATAAGTCAAGAAGGAATGATGCCTGACTCAGACTCAGGGTGAGTATTAAATGCAATAAATCATAAAGTGAGAAAATTCTCTTCTTTCTTTCTTCCTTCCCTGTCACTTCTGCCTCTCCCCTTGGGGAGTGGAGCCATCAGTGCTGATAGGTGGTAGAGGCAGCAGAGTGACCTGATATTTTTCACTCTACTCTGATGGACTGAATGGGACTGATGGCTTCTCCATCTGAAAGAAGCTACAGATACTGCATTGACAGGCAGCCGGAGTTGGAATAAGGCATGAGGCTTCCATCACCACAGATTCTAAACAAATGAAAGATGTCTGCAGAGGGAGAGCACAAAGATATTTAAAAACCATGCTGCAGGCTGGGTGCAGTGGCTCAAGTGTATAATCCCAATTATTCGGGAAGCTGAAGTGGGAAGATCGCTTGAGCCCAGGCTGTTGAGGCTTCTGTGAGCTGAGATCATGCCACTGCACTCCAGCCTGGGCGACAGCGAGATCCTGTCTCAAAAAAACAAAAACAAAAACAAAACATGCAGTAGAACCTTTTCACCACTGAAGGAAATAATATCTCCATGGTCATCTGTCCTAAAATAAAAAAAAAGTAACAACTTAATTCATTTTTTTTTGAGACAGAGTATTGCTCTGTCACCCAGGCTGGAGTGCAGTGGTCTAATCTTGGCTCAGTGCAACCTCTGCCTCCTGGGTTCAGCGATTCTCCTGCCTCAGCTTCCCGAGTAGCTGGGATTACAGGCACCGGCCAACACGCTTGACTGACTCTTTTTTGTATGTTTAGTAGAGACAGAGTTTCGCCATGTTGGCCAGACTGGTCTTAAACTCCTGACCTCAAGGGATCCACCCACCTCAGCCTCCCAAAGTGCTGGGATTACAGGTGTGAGCCACCGTGCTCGGCCACAGCTTCATTCTTAAAGATAGAGTTGAAATACATTTCAACAATTTGCAGTTGACATCAAAGACTGAAAACGTCCAAGGCTACAGGGGTCAGGGCAGAAGTGAGGGAAGCAGGCCTGTGTGTCTGTGGTAGTCTTGATGTCTCTGCCCAAGCCCTGTCACATGAAAGTGAGGGTCCAGGGTACCCATGTCTTCTAAATTTTTAAAGAGAAACTAAAAATCTAGGTCTTTGTGTCAGACCACCCAATTTTAAAAATCTTTCCAAAAGCTTAAAAACAATTGTTAAATTCTGTGAGCTCACCCCAAATACCTCTGCAAGCCAACTTCCTCTTGGCTATTGTCTTTC
The DNA here is from genome assembly GCF_001604975.1 of Cebus imitator. Taxonomy (NCBI): domain Eukaryota; kingdom Metazoa; phylum Chordata; class Mammalia; order Primates; family Cebidae; genus Cebus; species Cebus imitator. The sequence continues at coordinate 2,901,684 of NW_016107542.1, read as the reverse complement.
ATTCTGGTACACAATAAAAGAAGAGGGAAGGTGACCAGTGTTCAGCTGAAAGCAAATATCACAGCAATCAGGAAATGAGCACGAGGAACACACAAAGCCTCCCGTGGTCTTGAGTCAATCTTACAAATGTGTTCTGGGTGACTTCTTTGTGCCAGCACCATAGGTGGTGGTATGTTGTGAGGTCAAAGAGAGGACTCTGCTCCTGCCACTTGGAAATCATATTCTAGTAGGCAGGACAAAACGGAAGACAATAGAACAAGCTGGTCTGCAGGAACGGCCACCCCAAAGTTGTAGTTCAGAGCTACCCTTGAAATTCCCATTAGGTGGGATTAAGAAAGGAAGAATTTTAGATGAACCTTAGATGTGAGAGTAAGAAGGAATTCGCCAGGTGGGGACTATTGAGGAGGGTGGAGAGTGGAGAGAACACCTAAAGACAGAGGGGCAGGGGAAGAAGAAACTAACGTGTCAAGTGTCTATGGCCCAAACACCTTTATAATATATTATTTAATCATCTAACAAGCCTGTTATTTACAGATAAAGACACTAATGTGAGACAGGTTAGGAAACTTGTCCAATGTCACATGGCCAGCCTCAATATCCAGTTCTAATGGACACCAAAGTTCTGTTTCTTCCATAAAGAGGTGATAAGAGTGTGCTCAGTCAGCAGTTTGGCTAGTGCTTGAGGAGTGGTTTAGAGAACAAGCACTAGAAAATCACTGGGGGCACACCATGAAAGGCCTTGAATGCCAGGCAGAAGAATTGCTATTTCTCTGACCCTAAGTTCCCTTCCATATAACGGGTTCATTGTGAGGATTAAATGAGATAAACCGTGTGTTAAACTATAAAGTAATATACAAAGATTAGATATTAAAAATAATGAATAGCCATTGAACATGTTTGTATAAGGGCCAGCCTAGATTGGAGATAAGCCTGGTATGTGCAGAATGGGCTGTGCGCAGTGGCTCATGCCTGTAATCCCAGCACTTTGGGAGGCTGAGGCACGTGGATCATGAGGTCAGGAGTTCTAGACCAGCCTGGCCAAAGTGGTGAAACCCTTTTTCTACTAAAAATACAAAAATTAGCCAGGCATGGTGGCATGTGCCTGTAATCCTAGCTACTTGGGAGGCTGAGGCAGGAGAATTGCTTGAACCTGGGATGTGGAGGTGCAGTGAACTGAGATCACACCATTGTACTCCAGCTCTGGGCGACAGAGCAAGACTCCATCTGGGAAAAAATAAATTGTGTAGAATGGATTGGCATAGGGATATTAGGCAGTTGGGTGCTGTTTATAGGCAGGAAAGTAAAGCCCATAGAATTGCAAGATGAGAAGGAGCATATCAGGAGTGGGATAGATTGAAGGCAGGAGAAGAGTAAGAATCCCAGACCCATGATTTGGGTTGGGCAAAGGTTTGGTGAGATGATAAGGGTGGTTTATTTCAGACTTTGGGTAAAAGGGAGTACGAATCAGTTTGTTAATTCATCTTGTTTCCCAGAGAGAAGAAAAGATCAAGAGAAGCCGTTCTGGCTCTGCCACATCCCCACAGCCAGCCCTGTTTTATTTCAACTGTTTGCTCAAACTAAACCCAGCACAGTAGGGTGCAACCTGACAGGAGCCAGCTGGGGTGTATTGTGTTCTGTTGTTCAAATGTTCAGGCCCATTCTGGGTAAGTTCATGCTGGTGTCTCTTGGAGGGATGCCTAGGGTGAAGAGCTGAGCTCTGAAGTCAGACAAATCTGTTTTAGAACCTGGCTATTTCATAGATTGCAGGTCACTTCTTCTTTCCTTATGACAACTCACAAAAGAGGAACCAGGGAAGCTTCTGTACCAATGTGGCTCTCTAATAGGATCTGGAACTGAAGACTAATTACTTGGACGTGGCTTGAATTCAAAAGGACATTTTGAAGTGGTTGAAGAGGAGGAACTTTCCTAACAACTTGTTCAAAGACTCTTTTACTCCAGGGGACACAACTGACTGAAATAAGTGTAGAGGAGCTAGTGCCTTGTCCCACACTGGAAACACACAGGACAGAAGGCTCCATAACAGACCCTGGCCTTGGGAGGAATGTAGGAAGTCCTGACTCAGCAGCCAGCTGAGAAAGGTGGGAGAAGACCCTTGATTTGGGCAAGCAATGGTCCAGTCCTGCTGGAAAGATGACTCTTTTACCAAGCGAATCCTGAATCCCAGAGAAAGAAGTCTCAGACTACAGTAGTCTAGGAGTGAAACCAGATGGACATCTAGAGGAACTCATCCAGACTGGGAAAGCTCTTATCTCTCCCTCCTTTGACACTGTGCTCCACACCGATGTTGATGTTCACCAATGGTTTTGTCTTCCACCCTCTTCTAGGGCAGCACACTCTCCCACAGGGATTCCATCTGCTCCTATAGCTTCCATTTCCATCTATATCTTTGCCTCATTCTGTTTCCCAAGTGACAAACTCAATATACAATTATCTGCCAGGAATCTACCTGGATACCTGCATATGGGACCCAACAAGGGAAGAATAAACTTATCTATCCTCCCTTAAGAAAATCTCAGACTTTTCATCCTGGGCCCCCTGCTGGTTTAAAAATAAGACTATAGAATATTTGATAACTCCTTCCATCAGAAAATGGAGGCTCTGTCCCTGTCTCTTGAACCTGTGTTGGCTTTCGTGATCACCTTGATAGACAAAATGCAGCAATAATGAGGCTGTGTGGAGTCCAAAGATAGGTTAGAAGAAGCCAGCATCTGATGAGTTTTCTTGGGACACTCACTTTGAAGCCCTGAAGCATCATGTAAGAAGTCCAGCTACCTTGAAGCTGCTATGTTGGAGAGACAACATGGGAAAACCAGAGCAAGAGGAACGGTATTGGGGGTGAGGGGAGAGAGAGAGAGAGAGTCAGAGAGAGAAGGATACAGGAACCCCATCTGCTTGAATCTTGGCAGCCCAGGCAGAAGACAAGCCTTTAGATGATCCCAGCCCCAGCCACCAGCTCCCTGCAATCACATAAAAAGACCCTGAGTGAGAATTGTCTAGCTAAGCCCAGTCAGTCCTCAGAACTGTGAGCAATAATGATATGGTCATTGTTATTTTAAGCCACTAAATCTGGGGGTGATTTGTTATCAAGAAATAGATATTGGAGAGCTTGTACCAGACCCTGGGCTAAGCATAATTAACTCTGATCTTCTCAACAACTCTATGAAGTAGCTTCATTTTTAGGTGAGAAGCTGAGGCACAAGCAAATGAAATATCTTGTGTAAGACCCCACAGCAAATAACTGATAAAGCAGATACATTGAAGCAGTTTGGGAACATTCCAACTGACTCTGTGTTGCATGCCACATTCCAAGTTCTGCTGATTTTACTGGCCAGATGACTCTAATTCATCTCTTTCCCTTCTACCCTCACAGACACTGCCTTGGTTCAGGTCTGCTGCAGTTCTCACCAAGGCTACTTCATCAACTCCCTAAAACTCTTTCTGCATCCAATCGTCTCTGCCGATTTCATTCTGCATTCTAGGTCACAGCTATCTTTCCAGGATGCAAATCTGGCAGAGTCACTCTCCAGCTTAAAGCCCCTTCAGTGGTTCCCTAACACAGCGTGGCACGTGAACTCCATGACCCACCCTAGTCCCAGCCACAGCCCCAACCATGCCCACTGTATCAGTTCTGCCTTGTGTTCACGTCTTTGAGTCTTTATTTATTGCTCCCTCTGCTCTCTCATTTATCTAATTACCATTTCAGTGACTTCAAAACTCAGCTCAAGCATATTTGGAAAGCCCTCCCAACCTCCTCCATGACCCATGTGACATGTGTGTCCTCAAGCCAGACAACCAGGGAGGCTCTGGTTGGACCTGTGGATGTTATCTTAAGAAGGCAGTGAACCTTCCATGCCCAACAATACCCAAAACAATTAGGTCACATATCCTCAGTGGGAATTAGGGCAGCATCAAGCACTCAAGGTTTTGCTCTTTGCAGGGATGAGAACTCACTAGAAAACAGGAATTCCACACTGTTAAACACAGACCCCCCCTGCCCTTGCAAATGCTGGACATGTATCTACCAACTGACTTTTAAGGAGATGTATGTATGTGTGTGTACATGTGTTGATCATATAATAAAATTGACTTTTTTAGTGTACAGTTCTATGGTTAACATGTTAAAATTCTTATAACCACCATCAAAATTAGAATATAGAACTCCATCACACCAAAGAGCTCTCTCATGCTTTATCTTTGTAGCCACACCCTTTCTCCACTCCTAACCTCTAGCAACCACTAATCTGTTTTCCATCACTATGGTTTTGTCTTTCTGAGACTATCATGCAGATGGAGTCTATGTAAGTTTTGAGACTGGTTTCTTTCACTGAGTATAATACCTCTCAGATTCATCTGAGTTTCGTGCATGTCGATGGTATGTTCCTTTCTCCTGCTGAATGGATCAAATTTTATGGATAAACTATAGTTGGTTTATTTACTTATTGAAGAATATTTGGGTTGTTTCCTGTTTTGATTGATTATGCCTAGTGCTGCTATAACATTCATGTACAGGCTTTTGTGTGAACATGTTTTCTTCTCTCTAGGACCTGTATGTAGGAGTGGGACTGCTGGGTTATATCATAAAGCTATATTTAAGGTCGTAAGAAAGTGCCAAACTGTTTTTCAGAGTGGCTATACCATTTTACATTCCCATCAGCAATGTTTAATAGTACCAGTTGCTCCACATCCTCATCAGCACTTGGTGGTGGTGGTGGTGGCTTTT
>NW_016107542.1:2889207-2896758 GCF_001604975.1 Cebus imitator | reverse complement strand
TGCCCAGGCTGGAGTGCAACAGCATGATCTCAGCTCACTGCAACCTTTGCCTTCTGGGTTCAAGCAATTCTCATGCCTCAGCTTCCCAAGTAGCTGTGATTACAGGCATGTGCCATCACGCCAGGCTAATTTTGTATTTTTAGTTTATATATTCTGGATACAAGTTTAGACATGTTGGATATGTGATCCACAATTCTTTTCTCCCAGTCTGTAGCTTGTTTGTTCATTCTCTTAAGTGTCTTTATAGAGAAAGAGTTTCTATTTTTTAAAGTCTAACTCATCAATTTTTTCTTTGAATAGCTTTTGTACCGTTGTCAAAAATCAATTGGAGGGCCAGGTACAGTGGCTCATGCCTGTAATCTCAGCATTTTGATAGGCTGAAGCAGCAGGACTGCTTGAGCCCAGGAGTTTGAAGCTGCAATAAGCTACGATCATGCTGCTGCACTCCAACCTGGGAGAGAGAGTGAGACCCTGTCTCAATTAAAAGAAGAGAAAAAAAAAAAACCACCAACTGGGTATATTTCTGTGGGTCTATTTCTGGAATCTTTGTTCTGCTTCATTGCTGTATTAAGTTGGTGCAAAAATAATAGTGGTGTTTGCCATATATGTCTGTCTTTTCACCAGTATTACACTTGGTATCTTGATGGTTATATTGAAACAAGATAGGATGATTTCTCTAACTTTCTTATTTTTCAAAATTAGTTTAGCTATTCTAATTCCTTTGTCTTTATGAATTTTATTTTTGTTTGTTTGTTTTTTGGAGACAGGATCTCATTCGGTTGCCCAGGCTTGAGTGCAGTGGCGTGATCGTGGCTCACTGCAGCTTCCATCTCCCAGGCTCAAGCAGTCCTCCCACTTCAACCTCCCAGATAGCTGAGACTATAGGCACATGCCACCATGCCTGGCTAATTTTTGTATTTTTTTTGTAGAGATAGCATTTCGCCATTTGCCCAAGCTGGTGTTCAGTTCCTGAGCTCAAGCAATCTGCCCTCCTCAGCCTCCCAAAGTGCTGGGATTACAGGTGTGAGCCACCACCGCCTGCCTCCATGTAAATTTTAGAATCAGCTTCTCTGACGTATCTTTAAAAAACCCTGCTGGCATTTAGCTCAGAATTGAAACAATCTGTAAATCAATTAAGGGAGAACTGACATCATTATTATGTTGCGTCTTCCAGTCTAAGAACAGGCATGTCTCTCCATTTATTTAGGTATTATTTGATTTCTATCATCAGTGTTTTATAATTGTCACAGTATAGATCCCACGTATGTTTTGTTAGCTACATGCCTAATCTTTACTTTTTGGAGCTATGATACACAGTGTGTGTAACTTTCCATTTTCAATTATAGATTGTTAGTATATAGAAATAGCAAATGATTTTTGTGTGTTAACCTTGTATCTTGCAACCCTGCTAAAATCACTTATTAGTCTTAAAAATCATTTTGTAATTTATTGGGATTTCCTATGTAGAAAATTATGACATCTGTCAACAGGGACAGTTTTATTTCTTTATTTTCAATATGCCTTTTATTTCTTTTTCTTGCCCTGTTGCACTGGCTCAGGGTTCCAGTGAGGTATTCAATAGAAATGGTGAGAATGGACAGCTTTGTGTTATTCCTGCTCTTAGGAGGAAAGCACATTCAGACTTTTAGCATTACATATAAGCTGTAGGTATTTTGTCTGTGTGTGTATGTGTAGAATTCTTAAGCATTTAAAGCAAAACTTAATTTTTCTCCTTTCCTCTATGGTATGAATGTGTTTGTCCTCCCTCAAATTCATATGTTGAAACCTAATCATCAATATGATGGTGTTAGGAGGTGGGGCCCTTGGGAGGTGATTAGGTCATGAGGACAGAGCCCTCCTGAATGGGAATAGTGCCTTTATGAAAGAGTCCCAGAGAACTGCCTTGCCACTTCCACCTTGTGAGGTCACAGCTAGAAGGCATCATTCATAAGCCAGGAAGTGGGTCCTCAGCTGACATGGAATCTAATGGCACCTTGAACTTGGACATCCTGGCCTCCAGAACTGTAAGAAATAAATTTCTGTTCTTTATAAGCTACCTAGTCTGTGAGATGTTATAGCAGCCAGAACAGACTATGACACCCTCTCTCAGGTTTTAAAGTGATTTCTGTCTAAATTCCATCAAAAATTTTTTTTTTTTTTTGAGACAGAGTCTCACTCTGTCAGCCATTTTGGAATGCAGTGGCACAATCTTGGCTCACTGCAACCTCTGTCTCCCAGGCTCAAGCAAACCTCCTGCCTCAGCCTACCGAGTAGCTGGGATTACAGGTATGTGGCAGGGATTACATGCCCTGCTAATTTTTCTATTTTTAGTAGAGATAGGGCTTCATCATATTGGCCATTTGAAACCATGTGGTTAATAACTAAACAACTTCACTGGCTTTTGTAACTATGAATTCAATAAAATTTAACTTATGAGTGTTATATTGATTGCTCTCAGGAAGTAGCTCAGGAGCATAACAGATAAAAGGCAGGCTTGTTGTTCTTGTCAAGGAACCGTATCCCTTGTCCCTGCTGTGAACAGCACACCCGCTAATTCTCAATTTGTTTCCAGCAGAGCTGAAGCCCTAACTAGTCCAGAAGCTTGGGGGAACACAGTAGGATGAGGGAATGACTCTGGTTTAGCCAATCAGATTGCCATATTCCTTTGGTCCCAAGACTATATTGAGGAATGGAGCTCTGACTCAGTTAGGGCTGAGTTAACCTGAGGCTAAGGCCCAGGCGTCTTATTTAAACTAATAGGGATTGGAAGATTTATCTTTCCTGCTGGGTGTGGAACTGGGAAAAAGAAACCTCTACCTGGGCTGGCAGCTGTCTCACCACCAGGGAAGCCTGGGAGTAAAAACAACACAGGTATAAAGAGATTATGTGTAAAGAGAGAATGGGTCTAGATATTAAACCCCTGTACCTGAAGCCAGGTACTGTTTCTAGACTCTTAAGTTGTCTGAGCCATAAATTTTTTATGTCACACCCCCACCCCCCACCTTCTACCTTTCTGGATTAAGCCTATTTGAACTGAATTTTCTTTTACTTAGAATTAGAAGAGTCCTAAATTATAGTGGGGAGACAGAGAAGGTATCACTGGTATTCTGGGTGCCTTCTACACCAACCACACTTGCCCTCCTTGCATGGAAGAAAGGCTGGTGGATGCAGGAGCAATGCCCTCTAGATGTGGAGGCCCAGGCTAGGCTTGTGTGACCAGCAGAATATGGTCCCACTGGTACCTAGTTAGGGGATGTGGGAGCCATTCTTACCTCTCATTTCCCACAATGCCCATAAGTAGCAACCACCAGTATCACCAGATGTCATCAAAATAGGCCAGGCATGGTAGCTCACACCTGTAAACTCAGCACTTTGGGGGGCCGAGGTGAGTGGATTACTTGAGGTCAGGAGTTTGAGACCAGGCTGGACAACACAGTGAAACCCCATCTCTACTAAAAATGCAAAAATTAGCCAGTCGTTGTGACACATGCCTATAATCCCAGCTACTCGGGAGGCTGAGGCAGGAGAACTGCTTGAACCTGGGAGGCAGAGGTTGCAGTGAGCCGAGATCATCCCCCTGCACTCCAGCCTGGGTGACAGACCATGACTCCATCTCAAAAATAATAATAATAGTAATTTCTCTGCCATCATTCCCAGACTTTGTATCTTTTCAATACTTCTTGATGTCCCGAGAAAACCTTTCATCTGGCACTTCATGCCATATGGCTCTGTGCTGGTCACTCTCCATTTGCCCTCAGATTCACCCTGTCTTTCTTTGTCCTGCTCTGTGTGCTGGGAGGCTAATCCAGGGTTCCTTGCCTCTGGTTTTGGCTGAGCTAAAAGGCAGTAGCTCTAGGTCTTAACGGTGGAAAGGCAGTAGCTACTGAAAGGCAGTAGCTGTAGGTCTTAACGGTGGAAAGAGACAGAGGTTGGGGTTTTTCATTTTATCCCTCCTTCCCTGCCTGTGTTCCTCTGTTGCCACATAGGCCCTGCCATTTGGTCCCTGGCACAACTCAGCCCTCACTGGACTATAGAAACTCCATCACCCTCCCTTGCCTGTTCAGGCCTAGAGGAGCTAATAGCTTACCAATTATTCATCACTGGGTACCTCACCATCCCTTGCTGATTCCTTTTATCCTGCAGAACTCTATAAATAGTCCCTTGATTCAATTCTGCTCAGTGAAACCCTTTTGAGTGAGTGCACCATCTGCTTCCTGCCAGGTCCCTAACCAATAAAGGCCTGCATGTCCTCACTCCCAATCCCAGCAGATCCAGTCACAGCAAACTCCTTGCTAGTTCTTAAAGATGCTCCATGCTATTTTGCTTTCTTGCTTTTTTGCTTTCACACTCTTGTTCACACAGATCCCCCTCTGTGGAAAGCCCTTTGCCACTATCTCTGCCTAACAAACTCCTACTCACCCCTTAATGCCTTTAAAAAGCCACCTCCTCCAGAAACCCTTTCTCAGACTCTCTCACCAGGTGGAAGGAATCTCTCCTCTGGACCCTACTCAGTTTTATCTGTATTTCTAATACTCCCTCAAAGAGGTCTAATTCGTGCTCTGCTTCCCTTTTATCTCAAGCTTCCGAGGCAGAAGCATTTGTCTGCTCATTCCCATATCCCACCGCCCCTGGCAGCAAGCTTGACACACTGTGTAGGTGTCTGATTGACACCTGCTGCATTGAGCCAAACCAGGAATGCATTTTAATTGCTATTTAATGCACAGGCCCAGGAAGCCACTGCGTTTTCTACCCTTTGCTCATCAAAATTATGAAATTTTGAAAGGCAGGAGGAAATCACTGAGGGAGAATGTCATGAGCAGAGCATGAAAACTGGGCCACAGGAATGTGGATAAATTCACATTATCTCAGGGCCATCCAACCCGGAAGTGTGTCATAAACACAGCCTCTCCAGTAACTCCTAACTTGTGAGATGTTCACCTTTTGCAATGGCTATGATGCTCATGAGAAGTTAAGTGCCCAGCTCCTCACCTGGGGATGCCACCTGGGAACGCCTCCTGGGGATGGAGTCTTAGGAGGCCTTTGGGCTTAGTTGGGAAAGTTAGGACCAGCCCACAGGAATCTAGTCTCTAGAGTGAGCATCCAGCTGGCTTAGAGCCCAGCAGGTGGGTGAAGCTGTAAGTCTCAGAACAACCAGACTCTCACTCCTCCACAGGTTTGTCAGTCCCACTGGATTATTTTCCAAGATACGTATCTGTGACTTGACTTGTGGATATCAAAATCTTGCATTTTCTACCTGTGGTTGACTCTCTTTATTCTACTTTTTTCCTCTTAAAGTGATTCCTTTGCTAATATAATGGGTGAGTCTACCTATCAACTTGTTTGCAATTTCTGTGAAAACCCTCTGTCTATTCCGTGGCCACATTCCACTCTTTCCTCTCATATCTGGGCAAATATTTGGCCTCCAAGCCACTGATGGAATCACTATCCCTTCACTCAGAATTGTAAGGTTGGGAGAGGCCCTGGAATCCTCTGCTTGAAGGACACACCTTTCCCTCCAGTTTAACTAATATCATGTCTCCCAGATCTCTTCCTCTTTACAATAACCAGTTTCACATGCTTGTAAACACCTTTGTCCTTCACTACACAATTTTAGGAAGACCTCTCCCTGTGTGTAAATAAAATCCAACCATCTCTCCTCCAGCAAATTTTAGTCAGGTGCAACTTAAGATCAGATTGACCTCTGGTAGAAAGAAGGTGGCCCATCATCCTGGATTTTCTAGACCTGCCACAAGCCTGGAATTCCTGGATAAACCCTTAACCCAGAATGCTAAGTCTAGGTAACTAGGTCTCTAGGACTTTCTTCAGCGTGTTCCTTATCTCTGCTTATAAAACTCGTCATTTTGAATGCTCTTCTTCATGACTCCTAACTATGCTGCCTGCCTGCTGTCTACTTTTCTGTCCTAACTTTTGTGAAGCTGTAACTTTCCGCAGTCCCAGAAGGGCGACGGAAACATTCACTTTTATCTTCAAGTGAGTTAAGACATATTTTAAGAATTTAAGACATAATAACAAACATTTATAAGGTACTTTATGATTTCAGAAAGTACCTCCATATAGATCAGCTCATTTAATAACAATAGTGGATTAGATTAAAAGTCCAGAAATGACTGTGAATGCATCTAGGATGACCACCAAAGACTAAAAGGAATCAAACATGGTGATTATAATTTTTCCACAGTAACACTGGAGGATTTTGTTTACTCTTGGAATCTTTTATTATATGTTTGTGAGAATCTTCAGCTCCCTTAATATGTCCCTCATGGAAAACAGATGTTCCCTGAAAAATGAGAGGAGGTTGTAAGAGGGGAGAGAGAATCTATGGAAAAAGTCCTGGCTGCATACTCCACACACTGCAATCTGCCAACCCTTTTCCCTGGTACACAGGGCCCTGAACAGGCTTCAGGAAGCCTACAGGAGCTCAGTGATGAGCACCGATTCAGATAATTTCAGGGTTCTAGATCTTAGATGCAGTAAGTCCAGTCTTTTGTGGTTATTGACTTGAGGTTAAAAAACCAACCAAGAATTACTCAATTATTTCCACTTAAGCAAAAGTAGATGTAGATTTCTAATTTTTTTTTTTTCAAAATAAATAAGCTAGCTGGAGATTATTAGAAAATACAGATATCCAATGCAGGTGTTAAATTAGATACAGAGGAGATCCAGGCATTCTTTTTAGGTTTATAGTTTCTGAATTGGCAACCAGATTTTGTCTTAGGTTGTATCAATTTACTTCACATAGAACAGCATATGTCAGGCCTTTTCCATGTAGTAATAAAAACCATCTATACAGAAATTCCAAACACAACCATATAGCATCATATGTAACATGTGAAAATGTACTTTAAAATGCAAGTTATTCTATAGCACTTGCAGGATAGAGTTTCATAGTAATTTGGCCAGGCACAGTGGCTCATGCCTATAATCCCAGCACTTTGGGAGGCTGAGGCAGATGGATCACTTAAGGTTTAGGTGTTCTAGACCAGCCTGGCCAACATGGTGAAACCCTGTCTCTACTAAAAGTAAAAAAAATTAGGCCAGAAGCAGGGTCAGGCACCTGTAGTCAACAGAACTTTGGGAGGCAAAGGCAGGCGGATTACTTGAGGTCAGGAGTTCGAGACCAGCCTGACAAAGGCAGGCGGATTACTTGAGGTCAGGAGTTCGAGACCAGCCTGGCCAAAATGGCAACATCCCATCCTCTACTAAAAAATACAAAAGTTAGCCAAGCATGGTGGTGGGCACCTGTAATCTCAGCAACTTGGGAGGTTGAGGCAGGAGAATCACTTGAACTCGGGAGGCAGAGGTTGCAGTGAGCTGAGTTGGTGCCACTGCACTCCAGTCTGGGTGAGAGACTCTCCGTCTCCAAAAATAAAAAATAAATAAAAGCACAAAAATTAGCTGGGCATGGTGGCACACACCTGTAATCCCAGCTACTCAGGAGGCTGAGGCAGGAAAATTGCTTGAACCCAGGAGGCAGAGGTTGAAGTGAACCAAGATCGCACTGCTGCACTCCAGCCTGGGTAACAGTGTGAA
>NW_016107542.1:2886870-2889137 GCF_001604975.1 Cebus imitator | reverse complement strand
AAAAAAAAAAAAAAAAAAAGAAAAAGAAAAATTTCATAGTAATTAAAGAATATCTTCTTCATCCTAACAATCTTTTACATGAAGGGTCAATGGAAATCTACAAGGCCCAACTTAGCATTGATGCTAAATTGTGAAACAAACACCCTCAAATTATTTATTTGAATATATTAATATGTTTATTATTTTTTAATGAATCTGGAGCTCAATTCTAAAGCTTTATAAAGTATTACACTGATAACATATGTGTGGTCAGGACAAGCTGTTCCCTGAATTTAAAAGGTGAAAGACAAGACCCTATATTGCTATCCAGCATTAAAAAAGAAATATGGGCCGGGTGCAGTGGCTCACCCCTGTAATTCCAGCACTTTGAGAGGTTGAGGCAGGTGGATCACCTGAGGTCAGGAGTTCAAGACCAGCCTGGCCAACATGGTGAAAACCTGTCTCTACTTAAAATACAGAAAAATTTTTATTAGCCAGGTATGATGATATGCACCTGTAATCCCAGCTACTCGAGAGGCTGAGGCTGGAGAATCCTCCCTTCAACCTGGGAGGTGGAGGTTGCAATGAGCCAAGATCATGCCACTTCACTCCAGTCTGGGTGACACAGTGAGGCTCAATCTCAAAAAAAAAAAAAAAAAAGGAAATATGCATATATGGAAATACACAGACCCAGCCCCACATCACACACATGAAACTCCCTATAATCCAAACAGAGGCAATTTCCTTATTAGAAAAGGTATTTCATGACAGTTGAAAATTATTTACCACCTGTTTTGGTAAATCTTGCTACAAAAAGACAATGAATCAGACAATTTTCTTCTTCAAGGTAAAGATGATGTCTAATTTAGAAAATCTTCCAAAACTCCAGCAGAGATTCAACAAAAAAAGAAAACTTCAGGCCAATATCCATGATGAACATAGATGCAAAAATCTTCAATAAAATACTGGCAAACTGATTGCAGCAGCACATCAGAAAGCTTATCCATCACAATCAAGTAGGCTTAATCCCGGGGATGCAAGACTGGTTCAACATACACAAGTCTATAAATGTAATCCACCACATAAACAGAACCAAAGACAAAACCACATGATTATCTCAATAGATGCAGAGAAGGCCTTCAACAAAATTCAACAGCACTTTATGTTACAGACTCTCAATAAACTAGGTATTGATGGAACATATCTCAAAATAATAAAAGCTATTTATGACCAACCTACAGCCAACATCATACTGAATGGGCAAAAACTGGAAGCATTCCCTTTGAAATCTGGCACCAGACAAGGATGCCCTCTCTCACCACTCCTACTCAATGTAGTACTGGAAGTTCTAGCCAGAGCAATCAGGCAAGAAAAAGAAATAAAGTGTATTCAATTAGGAAAGGAGGAAGTCAAATTGTCTCTGTTTGCAGACGACATGTTTGTATATTTAGAAGACCCCATTGTCTCAGCCCAAAACCTCCTTAAACTGATAAGCAACTTCAGCAAAGTCTCATGATACAAAATCAATGTGCAGAAATCACAAGCATTCCTATACACCAATAATAGACTAAAAGAGAGCAAACTCACATTCACAATTGCTACAAAGAGAATAAAATACCTAGGAATACAACTAACAAAGGATGTAAAGGAGCTCTTCAAGGAGAACTTTGAACCACTACTCAAGGAAATAAGAGGGGACACAGATGGAAAAACATTCCACGCTCATGGTTAGGAAGAATTGATATTATGAAAATGGCCATACTGCCCAAAGTAAATTATAGATTCAATGCTATCCCTAGCAAGCTACCTATGACCCTCTTCACAGAACTGGAAAAAACCACCTTAAACTTCATATGGAACCAAAAGAGAGCCCACATAGCCAAGACAATCCTAAGCAAAAAGAACAAAGCTGGAGGCAACATGCTAGCTGACTTCAAACTATACTACAAGGCTATAGTAATCAAAACAGCATGATACTGGTACCAAAACAGAGATATAGACCAATGGAACAGAACAGAGGCCTCGGTAATGCCACACATCTACAACCATCTGATCTTTGACAAACCTGACAAAAGCAATGGGGAAAGGATTGCCTGTTTAATACATGGTGTTGGGAAAACTGGCTAGCCATGTGCAGAAAACAGAAATGAGACCCCTTCCTGACACCTTACACTAAAATTATCTCCAGATGGATTAAGGACTTAAACATAAGACCTAACACCATAAAAACCCTAGAAGAAAACCTAGGCAAAACCATTCAGGACATAGGCATAGGCAAGGACTTCATG
>NW_016107542.1:2858600-2886560 GCF_001604975.1 Cebus imitator | reverse complement strand
GGAACACTTTTGCACTGTTGGTGGGAGTGTAAATTAGTTCAACCATTGTGGAAGACAGTGTGGCGATTCCTCAAGGACCTAGAAATAGAAATTCCATTTGACCAAGCAATCCCATTACTGGGTATATATCCAAAGAATTATAAGTCATTCTGTTATAAAGACCTATGCACAGGTATGTTCATTGCAGCACTGTTTACAATAGCAAAGACCTGGAACTAACTCAAATGCCCATCAATGATAGACTGGACAGGGAAAATGTGGCACATATACACCATGGAATACTATGCAGTCATGAAAAACGATGAGTTCATGGCCTTTGTAGGGAAATGGATGAATCTGGAAACCATCGCTCTCAGCAAACTGACACAAGAACAGAAAATCAAACACCTCATGTTCTCACTCGTAGGCGGTTGTTGAACAATGAGAACACATGGACACAGGGAGGGGAGCGTCACACACTGGGGTCTGTTTGGGGGAGGACTAGAGGAGGGACAGTGAGGGGTAGGGAGGTTGGGGAGGGATAACATGGGGAGAAATGCCAGATATAGGTGATGGGGGGATGGAGGCAGCAAACCACATTGCCATGTATGTACCTATGCAACAATCCTGCATGATCTGCACATGTACCCCAGAACCTAAAGTACAATATATATATATATATATATATATATATATATAAAAGAAAATCTTCCTCTTAAGATTGCACAGTGAAAGGTAACATTTAGTTAACTATAAAAGCTTACTGCCTTTAAAGAAATTACTTAAATCTACACAGAAGAAAAAGTCAACTTTTTAAAAACCGGTAAGAGCACTGTCTATAACACAATCCAAAATCTTTCAAACCCAATCACAGTGCTCTTTGCTGTTTTATGACAACAAGACCTTTATCTCCATCACTTCATAGAACTCAGAATCTCTTCAGTCTGGTGAAACGTCAGAAAATTCACCACATGCAAGAAAGAAATTCAAGAAGCAACAGCAGAAATGGAGCAAGCCTGATACATCTTCTGGTTGACAATTAACTTTTGCTAATAAAAAAGTAAAAACTTATTTTCCGACTCTTTAATGACCACATCTAGTGTTTGCCCACGCGGTTGTTCAAAGTATCCTGGAACAAGTAACAGAGACAGGCTAATTAATTTCTTATCACAGACATAATCTCCAGACAGGGAGAGAAATGAGCAGAATTTGGGTAAGGATGTGAAAGGATACTTGCAGGGGGAAAAATCCGGAAATAAAATCACTAAATGGTGTAAGAGTTGCTAAATACCACAGATGAAAACCCATCCAGGGTTGATTTGGCTGCCAGCCATGGTGCAATTATAGGAAAAAGAGATGGATATTCCATTTTCTCTTATTAGCCCAGAGAATTCTCTGGAAATCAGACTGGTTCTGGCACTGGTTTCTTGAGAAGGTCAGAGCTTCCTTAGGGTACAGAGATTCTCTCCAGTCTGGGGGTATCAGGGCTATGCTATGCTCACACTAAAATGGCTTCAGAACTGTTAGTAACCAGACTTGCTCTTCTTTTAGGGTCCCCAGTCCAGGAGTTAAATATGTTTGGGATGACTCAGGCTAGCATAAGAGTTCCTCATGGTCTTCACTCAAAAACTCATACAACTGAGTGGGTTTCTAAGGGATCAATGAGACTGGCTCATCAAAGATTTACTTTTTTTTTTTTTTTTTTTTTTTTTTTTTTTTTTTTTTTTTTTTTTTTTTTTTTTTTTTTTTTTTTTGAGACAGAGTCTTGTTATGTTGCCCAGGCTAGAGTACAGTGTCACAATCTTGGCTCAAGGCAACCTGTACCTCCTGGGTTCATGTGATTCTCCTGCCTCGGCCTCCTGAGTAGCTGGGACTACAGGCACGTGCCACCACGCCCAGCTAATTTTTTGTATTTTTAGCAGAGATGAGGTTTTACCGTGTTAGCCAGGATGGTCTCAAGCTCCTGACCTTGTGATCTGCCTTGGTCTCCCAAAGTGCTGGGATTACAGGGGTGAACCACTGTGCCCGGTGAGATTTACATTTTTTATTTTTCAATGAAGAAAGTTGTAATCAGCCAAAAATATTTGGGGACACCTCCTGTGAAGTAAGTGCCATGCTAGACGCTATGATGTGACAGACCTATGTAGTATTGCATTCTTGTCCTCAGGAAACAGGTAAGAAAAAGTGTGAAAGCACAATAACACATATATTAAATTATAGTTCCACGTAATACTGAAATTGAACCTAAGGGACGATAAGTCTTCCTTACTCATATTATCACCTTTATGCAGACTTGCTCTTACTAATCTTCAAGCCCAGAAATCCTACCACACCTGCTCAAGGCCATTCCAACTATGGCCTCCTCCAGGAACTTTCCGGTTGTACCTTTCTTCTTTGAAGGCTCATAGCATGCTGCAGCCTTCTGGCAGCATTTACCACACTCAGGATCATGTTAGTGATTGTGTATGTATTTCCACCAGTGGACTGAGAGGACAAAATAGACTTTGACTCTGCTGCTTCTCTTACCAGTAACATCAGTATTTGCTCAATTTAAATTCAGTTCCTAATTGATTGCCAAATGAATAGATTTTTTCCAGCAACAAACAATACTTTTATCTTATGTGCCAGTTCTGCTTGATTAACAGTGGTTGCCTGGAGCAAAGTTTTGAGGATTCTGAGGTCATGACAGAGCTCAGTAGTGAAAAGTTCTGTAATCAATTAGTGATGTCTGCCACAAAACAGCCATGGGAATGGTGGTGCAAATGCTGATAAATCAAGGATTAAGAATGCAGAGAAGGGAGATTATCTCCAGCCATCGTCAGAGACATCTACAGGACAGAAGTGGGAATTAGATGCATCTTCAGGGATGGGCAGGATAATAGTGAGTAAAACATTTGAGCAAAAGGATTAGGGCATGAATGTACAACAGTTCTGGGAAAGCAACCAGACAAGTTCCACTAGAATTCGAACACAAACAGAAGATATATGTAGGAGAAGCATAGGGGAAAGGACTAAGCACACATGATAAAGAAGAGCAACAAGACTGACAAAGGGTGAAGCAAGAAGGAGGAAAATAGGCTTTATTTCGCTACTTTGCAAGAATGAAGCCTGTGTTAGGTTTGCGAGGAAGGAAGAAGACTTGCTTAATGGGTCATAATTAATAATCTAAGCTTTGGAATCAGACAGTGCTGGGTGCTAATCCTTGCTCTGACTGTGTGCTCAGCTACATGACCTAAGCCTTGTAAATTCCAGTTTCCTCATCTGGTAAAATGGGAACTCCCTAACTCATTGTGCTGAGGGTCAAATGGGAGGTAAATGTACAGAAAACTTACAGTAAACTCTCAATAAATACTGATATTAGGGTTACTTAGCCACAAGAGAGAACTTTTCAAAAGAGAAAGTATATCACCCTCTCTCAATGTCTCATACTTTAGGGAATCTTTTCTTTTTTCTTTCTTTCTTTTTTTTGAGACAGGATCTCATTCTATCACCCAGGCAAGGGTGCTGCTGTGGCATTATTTTGGCTCACTGCAGACTCAACCTCCCAGGCTCAAGTGATCCTCCCACCTCAGACCCCTGAGTAGCTGGGACTATAGGCGTGAGCCACCACATCTGGTTAATTTTTGCATTATTTGTAGAGGTGAGGTGTCACCATGTTGCCCAGGCTGGTCTCAGATTCCTGGACTCAAGCAATCTGTCTGCCTTGGGCTCCCAAAGTGCTAGAATTAGCACTTTGTGTGTGTGAGCCACTATGCCTGGCCCATAATTTGGGTAAATCGTTTTTTTTTTTTTTTAATTTGGATAAGTCTTAAATGAAACCTGCAAAGTGGCTAAGTGGCTCAGAAAACAAGTCTTTGAGATACCCACAGAAATTGAGCAATATCAGTTTATTTTCCAGTAATGGGGAGAGGCTCAGAAGTCAGGCTGTCTGTAGTTTAGGCATTTCTGGTAATGGTGCATTTTTTGTTGCTGACTTAATTCCTTACTGAATTATAAGTAACTAGATAACTCTTAAGCAACAGAACAGTGGTAGAAAAATAATTGTACAATCTCACCCAAGCTGTCTTCTATAAGGATTTCCCCCTTGGTTGAGTGAGTGCTGTAGTTTTAACCATCTGAAACTGTTACATATAAATAGTTGTCTCAGGGAGATTGTAAGAATAAACACACTGTGTGGCCATGTGGACCCTCTCTGAGGGTGTTTCTGAAGCCAGGTTCCAGTCCCAAAGGCCACTATTGTTTCAATATGCAGACCAAGCAGAGTTACTTGATGCCACTATCAAGAGCCTTCCTAGATGTGTGGAGACCTGCTGTGACAATTGTCCTGTTTTGGACACAGTTAGGGACTCTGAGACTAAGAAGGGGCTGGGAGTGGTGACCTCAGCCTGAGTGCAGAGCGACTGGTGGAACACCTTGTCTTCTCAGGGCTGGTTCTAGGGCTTAGTGGCAGAGAACAAGGCACTGTATCCCTCCTTGTCTTTGCTGAGTGGAGACCGCTGCCCTGAGCTCACATAGCTGAGGCTGGGCCTGGGAGAGGAACGTGAAGCACCTGTGAGCTGGGATGAGGTCTGTCCATCCCAGAAAGTACAGGATTATTTACTAGAAAGGAAATATTCTACCTTTGGTAATGGAACAGGCAGTCAGCAGATATTTTTCAAAGTAAGGTAGTAACATTTCGGGCAAAGAGTGAGTCACTGAAACACTTCCTTTCCATTAACAGAGGTGTTACTGTGGAGTGTACTAATTACAACAGAGCACTCTTTGTTGCAGTCTGGGGCTGTTCCCTGAGCAAGTATAATGGATTAACTCTTTCTAAATCAGTCTCTGGGGTGGGGCAGCTCATACCTGTAATCTCACTTGAGGTGGGCAGATTACTTGCAGTCAGGAGTTCAAGACCCTCCCGGCCAAAATGGTAAAACCCTGTCTCTAATAAATATACAGAAAATACTAGCCAGTTGTGGTGGCAGGCACCTGTACTCCCAGCTACTTGGAAGGCGGAGGCAGGAGAATTGTTTGAGCCTGGAAGGTGGAGGTTGCAGTAGCCAAAATCACACTACTGCACTCCAGCCTGGGTGACTGAGTGAGGCTCTGTCTCAAAACAAAACAAAACAAAACAAAACCAACAAAATAGAAAAGGCCATTTAAAACACTTACTACTTTAACAGACACTGCTATGGGGGATTTAAATGGGCCGCTCAATGTTATCTAAAATGAGTTCATTTTATTTGAGAGTGCTTGAGTTGCCAGAGCATATGTGACCCCAGATCTCCCGCGACATGGGAAATTTGCAGTTCCTCAGACGAACACAGCTTCCCTGGCACCAGGCCAGTATATAATGGACTCTCTAGGATAGTTATTTTCTGTCTCAACTCTGTTAAAGGTAATCACAATTTCTCACAAGTAATTAACGTGGAAAGCTTTCTTTCTATATAAGCAAGGGCTCTTTTTCACATGCATACATGCTCTGTAATGACTGATTCTAATCCCACCTGTTTCTACTTTGTCTGACATAACCCAGGCTTTACTCATCTGAGCTCCACCACATCCTGAATTTGCACACAAAAATTTTCTATGCAGTGTGTCTTCATTTGAAGCTTCCTTTTTTCTTTTCTTTTCTTTTTTTTGTGATGGAATTTTGCTCTTATTGCCAAAGCTGGAGTGCAATGGTGTGATCTCAGCTCACTGCAACCTCCCCCTCCCAGGTTCAAGCAATTCCCCTGCTTCAGCCTCCCAAGTAGCTGGGATTATAGGTGCATGCCACCACACCTGGCTAATTTTTTGTATTTTTAGTAGAAATGGGGCTTCACCATGTTAGCCAGGCTGGTCTTGAACTCCTGACCTCAGGTGATCCGCGTACTTCGGCTTCCCCAAGTGCTGGGATCACAGGCGTGAGCCACCATACCTGGATGCTTCCTTTATTTCTTTTGTCCAGTACTCAAATTTTTGACCTGTAGGCAACTTCTATTTTGTAATTTTACTATACTAACCGTATCTTTTTTTTTGAGACAGAGTCTTGCTCTGTCGCCAGGCTGGAGTGCAGTGGCGTGATCTCAGCTCACTGCAACCTCCGCCTTCCAGGTTCAAGTGATTCTCCTGCCTCAGCCTCCTCAGAAGCTGGGATTACAGGCATCTGCCATCACAAACACCATATCTTAAATTAAGCAACATCTAACAAGATATTCAACATTTGCCAGCCATTAGCAATTTATATTCAAAGTCTTCCCAATAGGTGGCATTAAGATTATATATTCCAACTGCATGTGCAGAGTCTAATATGTAAAATCATTTTCAAGATTCATTTTATAATTTTGTGTTTAGATCATTTTGTTTGGGGTTTTAATTTGATAGACTTGAATTGTATATACCTTTCATAGAACAACCAAGAATCAGAATCTTTTCAGTGATCCTTCAAATCTGATTCTGATTTGGTTGCAAAAATGAAAACATCAGGCACAGGCATTCAAACCTCAAATTCTCTTTATAATTCTTTAATATGTAGAACTTTGGCTACACCAGAAGAAAGATCTCTTCTCTAAGGTACTTAACTAAGGAGATAAGTGAGATAGATGATAGAGATACATAATATATATACATATATAATGTATATAATACATAAATATTATATGTATATGTATGTATACATGTATATATAGAGACAGAGAGACATATCTCTCAGTATTTTAAAGAAAGTATAAGCAATATCATATATACTTTATATATATATATATATATATATTTGAATGAACTTAACACACTATCAACTCCCACATTTCTAGAAAATATTATGGAATCCAATTAGTAGTGCTCATTATTTTGCTAATAATGTCATGTCTGTGGCATGTTATGGAATAAATATATTAATACAAATTAAATATATATGAATCAACTAGCAGCCTTATCTGTTTTCATCAGTTTTCAGAAATATATAAACATAAAGCTATATTCCTCATTAAAAGCGTAAGTCCCCATTCTATAGGAATAACTATGCTTTTTTTGTTTTCCCTATGTCAAACTGATTATTTATTGTTGTGGAAATGACTGGTTTTGAGTATATAGGAACTAGGCTATTCCTATCATTTTAAAGAAACTATTATTTTATTTAGTGTTTTGGAGTATCCTGCACTTCGCAAATATTTTAAATTAGAGATATATAAAGTTCAAAAACATACATATATTAGAGCTTCTAAACTAATACTGACATAGAACATATTACCATGGTAATAGCCCTGTATACAATTTACATTTATTATCCTTATGTCACTGATCAGCAGTTCAAACAGAACAGTTGACTCAATGTCAAAGTCATTTCATCCTCTGGTAATGCCCTTTAATCCTCACTTAGCTCCCTACAGAAGAGTTTCTCTGGCTCCCAGCAATGAACTGAGGAATGACTATATAGTCATAGAGCTAAAGGTTCTTAAAGCTAGAAGGACTCTCAGAGATTTTATAACCCAAGTCAACAGTTACTCAGCCTACATTCCACTAGGTCCTGATCCTAAGCCCTTGGCAGACAGCAGTAATCAATTTGAGAACTTTTGTTTTCAACTGTTTTTCAACAAACATCATACCAGATAGTCCACTACCTATAAATGGTAGTAGGCATATGAATAGTCTTCTTTGCTCTCCCAGCTAATCTAAATCCCTTTCTTGTTATTGAGAAACAAAAGCCCAGAGAGTATAAGTATCAGATATACTTTAAAATTTTTTTAAAATTAGTTTTTAAGAGTCAGTCTCATTACTTTATGGTCTCATTTTATTTTTTAGTGCCTATTAAATGTAAAAAGAGGGACCTCAAGGGGTCTGTAATCTAGTTTTGAGAAAGAAAAGATTAACATGCTTGATATTTAGGTAGACTCATTAAGTGTTAATCTGTGTTGCTGACATAGATCAGAGGGGGCTGAAACAGGCAGAGGAGAATTTATGAAGGAAATAGAGTTTGATCTAAGCTTTAGGGTCTTTTATTCCCTTGACAAAAAGGACAACCTTTTACTAACTCTCTGGGTCATAAATGGCTCAACAATTCAACAAATGTATTCAGCCTACTGTGCAATGTGACAGGTACTGTGGGCACGGAGAAGAGCAACACAAAATTCCTTTCCTCAGGGTTCATGAGTTGGAGAGGGAGGCAGAAAAATCAGAATATAGGATAATAAACACCACACAGCAACAGGAGAGGATAGTGGTTAGAAGCAGAGTTTCTGGAGCCAGACTTCCAGGGTTTGAATCCCAGCTCTGCTCTTGGCCTTGGAAAGTTTCTTAACTCTCTGTGCCTCAGTTTTCTGAAAATATGCCTGATGGAAAGATTAAATAGATTAGTAAGTATATAGCACTCAGAACAGTACTTGGCACAGAGTAATGGATACATAAGTCTCGAAAAGAAATTCTGTGTTGTTTTAAGCCACCCAGTGTGTGGCGATTTGTTACGATAGCCACAGGAAAGGAATACAGTGCTTCACCCTTAACTCCTCCCTTCCATCCCAGGATTATAATGTCGTGTTCTCTGTTCAGGGCCAATTCCCAACCAGGTCCCCCACTTCACACTTTTACTATCCCAGGCCTCACTCCACCCAACATCATTCATTGTTCTCTCTCTCTCTCTTCTGCATTTATTATTCTTATTATTTAGAGATAGGGTCTTGCTCTATCACCTCGGCTGGAGTACAGTGGTGTGATCACACTCACTGCACCCTGGAACTCCTGGCCGCATGTGATCTTCCCACGTCAACTGCCTGAGTAGTTGGGGCTACAGGTGCACGCCATCATGCCTGGCTAATATAATTTTTATTTTGCAGAGACAGGGGTCCTGCTGTGTTGCCTAGGCTGGTCTTGAACTCCTAGTCTCAAGCAGTCCTTTCACCTTGGCCTCCCAAGGTGCTGGGATTACAGACATGAGTCACCATGTCCCGTGGCATTTTTATTTTTAATGATTGTTTCTCTTTGGGTTCAGTCAGACTCCAGTCTCCTTAAAAAACAAAAAACAAACCAAAAAAACAAAACAAAAAAAAAGACTGGTGCAGTGGTTCGCACTTGTAATCCTAGCACTTTGGGAGGCTGAGGCAGGAGGATAGCTTGAAGCCAGGAGTTGAAGACCAGCTTGGGCAACAAAACGTGACCATGTCTCTTAAAGAAAAGGGAAAGAAAATACTCTCTGGGTTTTAAATGTGACTTCCACTTTCTCTGAATTCTTTCACACCTAAGTGCCTCCAGATAAAAGCTCAGAAGGTCACATCCATGTCTTTTGTATCCCAATCCTGCTGAACATTATCCCCAGACCCCCTCACTCCTGCCCCTGTCTCTCACCCATCACTGTTCCTGTTAATTTCTATCACACCACTTCCAGTTTCTCCTATGGGCCCCTTCTCTGTCCAGGCTCCAATGTTGGGGTTGTCCAGGACTCTGTCTTTGGTCTTCTCTTCTCCCTATTCTCTGAGAATAGGTTCATTCATTCCCAAAGCCTTAACCAAGTGCCTGACATGCTCTCTTAAGTCAACACTTCACTTCACATTTGTCTCCTGAGCACTGGACTCACTTAGCCAGCTGCTTGTTGCCTGTCTTTACCCAAACACCCGCCTGGTTCCTTGAACTCAACATGTCCACAGTGGAACCTGCCATGTTCTTTTCCAAGTTGGTGCCCCTTCCAGGACTCTCTATGCTGCTAGAGATGCCCACGCCTTCTCCCTTGGACCAAATCCAGCCAAGTCCTGCAGGTTAACCTCGAGCAGCTGTTTTTTATTCTGTTCCACCACCAGCTGCTCAGCTGAGGCACCCATCCACCCTTGCCTGTACCCTGGACCTGAACCACCCTATTGCTCTCACCCCGGCCTCACCTCCGCTTCTTCTCCTCCTACTCTCTCCCTCCCTCATTCCAGTCCTTGATGTTTCTCAGACAAACTAGGATGCTCCCCAGATATCTGTGCAACTTGTTCCTTCACCTCTCCTCAGTCTTAATTGTCACCTCCTCAGTATGGCCTCCCTTGTCACCCTGTTTAAAACTGCAACCCCCCACCTTGCCAGCCCACTCCCTGTGCTAAACTACTTCAGAACACTATTCCCATCTAACACACTCTATACAGTAGCTTACCTATGTGTTCTGTTTATGGTCTACCTCTCTCTACTTGAACATAAGTCCCATGAGGACATGTAACCGGGTGACAGGAGCAGGGCCGTGGGGGTATCCCAAAGATGCTCACTGTTCCCCTATGGGATGTGTTTTCCCAGGTCCTTGGGCCTCACAAAACCAAGAATGGGGAGGGGATTCCAGAGAGGGAAATCTGATAGGTAAGGGAATAGGGGAAATTTAACCCCGGGCCACATTTAAGTTCTTGTTCAGTGAGAGGAGCTTTTCCAGACCTCCTCTGGAGTGATTGATCTTTGACTCTAATATAGGATTGGTTGCCTGGCCCGGGATCAAAGCCTCCTCCCTTGGAGCTTTTGGCAGGCTTTCTAAACAAAGGAAGCTCACCTGGGCTGTCTACCTAGCCCACGCACCGCACAGGAAAGTTTGACAAAGAACTCTAGGCTTCGGGATGGGGAGGTGGATGGAGGCATTGCACTGGGAAGTTCTTGCGTTTGAAACCACACCCCTTGTGGACCCGGGAAGAGAAGTTAACAAAGTCCTTCAGACATGCTGTGTGACCCAGCTCTAGAACAATCCTTGGTGCACAGTGGGTGATGTCTGATATATATCTGTTGAACGAATGGCTGAAGTGTTGATTGCTGCAGGGATATTCCTACGCACGGCTGAGCCAAGGTTCTGTGCAGATGCGTGACTGGGCCTGGAACCAGCGGTTCCCGGGCCCTACCCTCAGGGGCTTCACAGACAAAGCGGGAAAGCCTATGCCACGTCTCAAATTGGCACGGCCAGATGCATGCTACATGAGCTCCAGGGTAGGAGACATGAGGCTGGGCAAGGGTATTACTAGGACCGTGAAGGAACTGTTTCTGATTTTAGACAATGGAATCAGAATCTATGCATGACTGCTTCCTTAGCACTCCAAAGAAAACAATTTAAAAGGAATAAGCTTGCCAGCTCCATCATGTAAATCCCAATACCTATTGCTTTTTCTGAATATCTCTAAGTTGAAATCACAGATTTTTCAAATGACTAAAGTAACAGCATAACTGGTCTGGAAAGATTATGTTTTATATTGTGACTAGGCTAAGGATATAAGAATTACCTTAACATTATACAATATGTAATCATTATTGAGTGGCCTGAATTAGAAGGCTGGCAGAATCTTCACTCAGTAATTCTGCTTGGACAGAATTCCTACTTAGAGCAAAAAACCTTCCTTCAGAATTTAAATACATACTTAAATTATATTTATATAAATTATATATTTAAATATTATATTTAAATGAATTGAGGATTAGGGTGTGGGGCACAAAACAAAATGATTTATTCTACTTCCCCTTTAAAAAAATGACTAATACTACTGAGGCAGGTATTAGCTCAGGCAGAGCATATAATCAGAACACTTGAATCATCCTAGACTAAATTACAGGCTGGACACTAAGCAAGACTGAGAAAGAAACATAGCATGAGAGAATTTATTTCATAAGAAAATTTTAATTTTCTCATAATCAAATTATTCAGATTTACCTTAAAATAACAACTATTGAGTGCTGAATATATTCCAGCCACACCACTGAGTATTTTCACATTATCTTAATCACCTCTAATAACAAATGAGGTAATGACTGATATCTCCAATTTCCAGAAGGGGAAACTGAGGCTTGAAGGGAATACACAATTTGCCTAAACGATAGAGCTTGGTAGTCAGGGAATTCAAATCCCAAGGATTCTTCACTCCAGGCTCTGTGCTAATTCAGCCATTGTATGGAAGCAGAGAATAAGCCTATAAGAATTGTAATGAAAGCCATGAAAATGTTCCTAGTGGTATTTTAGTAGAGGATTTTCCTGTGAAAATCCGAGATATTATTTTCAGGACCATGTAGGGTGTCACAGAAACTAACAAAGATGGTCAACTATCTATTCAATCCCTTCATCTTGTGAACAAGAATTTCAGAAATGCTTAGTTCTTAGCATTTCCTTGTCTATAAAGAGTGAACTTCCACACCTAATAAAGATGACCTTTTATTACATTTTCCCTCATGTGCTATATCTAGAAAAATCAGAGGCTTTAAGTTGGCTCATAAAAATCTTTGTCCCTTATTTCCATAATCAAATATTTTAAAGTGTTAGGGCTACTGAATTATATATAGCAGGGACCAAACATCTCATTTCATTAGTATTTCTTTAAACTACATTTTTAGAAGTAGAGATGAGATCAGGCTGGTCTCAAACTCATGAACTCACTCATTCCTCTCTCCTCAGCCTCTCAAAGTGCTGGGATTACAGGTGTGAGCCACTGTACCTGGTCAGGGACCAAACATTTCAATGGCTATAATCAGAAGATGATGCTTTGTCAGGATAGTTAATAAATTTCGCAGGTTTGTTTCTTTTTGAGATGGAGTCTTGCCCTGTTGCCCAGGCTGGAGTGCAATGGTGCAATCTCAGCTCACTGCAATCTCCACCTCCCGGGTTCAAGCAGTTCTCTTGCCTCAGCCTCCCGAGTAGCTGGGATTACAGGTGCCCACCACCATGCCTGGCTAATTTTTGTATTTTTAGTAGAGACAGGGTTTCACCATCTTGGCCAGGCTGGTCTTGAAATCCTGACCTCACGATCCACCTGCCTTGGCCTCCCAAAGTGCTGAGGTTACAGGTGTGAGCCACCACGCCTAGCCACAGTTTTTTAATTCTTTAAGGTCCACATGCTGAAAAGTCCAGAAGGGAGGTGACATCAGAACTCTTGTGATTTTCCTGGATCAATTAAGGCAGTTATAAAATAAACTATCATGATCTAGCAAAAGCTTATGAATAGACTCAGTGTCACTGTTATAAGTCACAGGAATTTCACTGCCAGTTAAACAAGTCAGCCCTTACAGGCCACACAAACAGAAGTATGATTTTCCACTCAGGCCCAGTACTCTGAAGAAACAGGAAAAGAAAGGGCCCCTGTTAATGGTGTGCAGTGTTGGATCTAAGTTTGAGACTTCTCAGACCAGAAGCAGGTCTGCCCTTTGTTGCCATCTGAAGGAATAATATCCAGGAAGATTTTAGCTGGGCACTTAGAATTTTTAAGTAGTGGCTTTCCTTTGTGGAGAAAAGTACTCAAACCAAGCACACACACATTAAAATTGGAGGAAAGTGTCAATCTGTGACCAAAGGTCATGTCTGCAAAATGGGCATGTATTTCTTGACCCTGAAGATGTATTCATGCAACAGGTTCCAAAAGCCAGAGAACAATTGCTTAAAATATTTTCCAAACCAGTCTCTAGTGAATTGGCAACATTTGGGTAACAAGTGAATGTCTGTGGAGAGCCCCATGCTGAAAAGGCAAGATTACTTCACTTTCACAGGGAATCAGGAGGGAGACACAAGCCAATGTTTACCTTGCAAAATCTTTTTCTTTTCCTTTAGACAGGGTCTCACTCTTGTCGCCCAGGCTGAAGTGCAGTGTCATGATCATGATCACGGCTCACTGCAGCCTTGACCTCCCTGGGCTCAGGTGATCCTCCTACCTCAGCCTCCTGGGTAGCTAGGACTACAGGTGTGTACCACCACGCTAATTTTTATTTTTATTTTTTTTTGTAGAGATGGAGTTTCACCACGTTGGCCAGGCTGGTCTCCAACTCCTGGGCTCAAGCAGTCCTCCCTCCTTGGCCTTCCAAAATGTTGGAATTATAGGTGTGAGTCGTCACCACGCCTGGCCCTCTAAAAGTCTTTTCTCTCTTTTTTTTTTTTTTTTTAAGGTGGATTCTCGCTCTGTCACCCAGGCTGGAGTGCAGTTGTGTAATCTTGGCTCCCTTCAGCCTCTGCCTTCTGGGTTCAAGCAATACTTCTGCCTCAGCCTCCTGAGTAACTGGGATTACAGGCATGTGCCGCCACGCCTTATTTTTTATTTTTAGTAGAGATGGGGTTTCACCATGTTGGCCAGGCTGGTCTTGAACTCCTGACCTCAAGTGATCCATATGCCTCAACCTCCCAAAGTGCTGGGATTACAGGTGTAAGCCTCTCTCAAAGTCTTTAAAAAGAGTTTTAACAATTAATCCTCGACTCTCATCACTAGGAAAATAAACAAGTCCATCTCTTCTCTTTGCCCTAAAGGAAATCAAATTGTTCTTTGTACCTGTGATTTAAATATGGTGGAGTAGGATAAACCTTCCCTTTAAAATGTCCAATATGGAAATATTCCAGATTTGCTTCTCTACTTCTCTTCTTTCCACCTACAAATAGCCTCTCCTAGGGCTATTCCAGGATGTTACTTATTTACTAGAAACCTCACTTTCCTTTGCACAAGGTTCTTGAGAATCCAGTCTGACCCCAAGAATCCCATTAACTTCCAAAGGCCATTTCCCTCCCCTTCCTCCGCCCTGAGGGAGAGAGGGTGGCTCAGAGGGGAAGGAGGTAACACCATATATTCTGAGATTTAGAAGCAGCAACTGGAAAGGAAAGTACCTGAGTTTGGGAGGGGACAAGGTGTCTCCACTTGCCTTTTCAGCAGACACTTCTGCAGTTTCCAAAGGGAAGGTGGAGACTTACCTGCTAAGAGTCCCTACTTTGGAGCTATCACAGGAAAAGGAGACAGATAAGGCCCTAGCCGCAAGGAAGTGCATCCCCAGGCCCAAGCTAGAAAACACACAATCTTGGCAAAAAATCAGAATCTAAATAGGAATAACTCATACCTCTGAGCAATGGCTCAGACATCCACCTGGTCCAGTGATCTACGAGGGGTGGATCACTTAAATACACCCTTGTTTAAAAACAGGCAAGGATGGCTTAAACATTATTTTAAATACAAAAACAACGTGGAGAGCAAGGAAGGCAGGAGGGGAGGCGGCTGAGTTCTTTTAGCTTTCTTCCCCGTGACCTCCCGTGGGCCACAATGGCACATCCCAGAATTCAGGCATGAATCTGGCAGCTTTTCAGAGCCCGGGTGCAGGCAGTTGGCGCTTGCCGCGTGGTAAGGCACCTTTCCACGCACTGCCCAGGGTGAGTGGCAGCAACGTTCTCAGCCTCCCGCCCCTAAGGGTCCGGCCCATCCCGGAGGCCAAGGTGCCTCTTCCAGTTCGACTGAGAACTGTAATCCACACTCAACCTCTGTCCAGGCAGCGTGGCTGTGGGTGAGGGGTGAGGCCAAGGTGCCTCTTTCAATTCGACTGAGAACTGTCATTCATCCACAATCTCTGTCAGGGCAGCGTGGCTGGGGGTGGGGGATGAGAAAGGTGTCGGTGGTAGGGGGAGATACAGTGCAGGATTAACAAAGAAAAAAATCTAACCCTGTTTTCAAACGAGCAGAACCGAGAGCTACTTGCTTCCGTTTCCACCCCCAAGCCCGTTTGATCATTTTGGGTAGAGCAGGAACCAGCAACTCAAAGAGCACTTAAATGGGAGTCCCTGAGGAGCTTTGTTCTTAGTGTGCAATAATCAGAACGCTTGGGGTAAAGCCCCCGCCGGGGGAGGGGAGCGAGGCTAAGACCTAGAGGGCGCCGAGGGACCCTGCACGGAGTGCGCCAGTGCCAAGCCCACCCTCACTGCCGCACGCGGCCTGGGCGCAGGGAGCGCGTGAGGGTGCGTGTATCTCCCACCCGCCGCGCTGCTCACCTAGCACCACCGCGGCCACAGTGGACAGCAGCAGCCAGTTATTCTTCAGGAAGCGCTTCCACTCACATCCCTTCCTCGCCGGTTTCCCCATGGCGGTCGCCGCTATTGTGCGTGGAGCTCGGCCGTGAGCGCGTGGGCTAGGCGACCCGGGGACCGCTGGCTGCTCGGCGGCTGGCGAGATGCAGGTGTATAGGAGATAGGTGACCGCTGGTCGCTGCAGTCGCCGCTGTCACCACCGCCGTTGCTGCTGCCACCTGGGATCGCGCACCGCACCAGCCGCCCAGCCAGCCTGGTGGTTTTGCGTGGCAGGCGCGCTCGGCTCCTCCTGCCGCCGCCGCGCTTGGCGGCGCCGGGGCCAACCAGCGAGGCAGGAGGGAGGAGCGGTGAGCCCGGGGAGGGAGGGTGGGTGGGTGCGTGCGTGGGGCGCCCGGGGTCCCCAGGGAGCAGGCGTGGGAGGGCGCCCAGCGCTGCGGCAGGAGCTGGGGCGGCCTCTCTGGGAACGCTGCGTCTTGCTCCACAGCCTTCCGCTAGAGTCTGTCTCGCTTTCCACGGCCCCCCTTATGTTAGGTCTTTGGGTTCAGGGCTTTCTTCTGTCCCTACCCCAGAGAGGCGGAGCCACTGACCCCCTCGGCGTGAACTTCATCCTGCACACCTCCCTCTCCTTTCTCCACACCAGCAATTTCCAGTGCCAGCACCTGGAGAACCGGGGCCCTTTCGAGTTGGGGGAAACTGATTTTGCCTTGGGTCTCTCTTGCCCCGCTACGCAAGCTGGGATTTGCCAGCAGCCGCAAAAGCCTGAAGCCTCTGGAAGGAGAGAACGGAGTCCTGGGGCAGAACAGGGCTTTGGAAACTTTCATGTGGAGCCTCCGTTGCCCCCACAGGGATTATTAACTCTCCTCTTAGAGTCGCGGGAGGTGATTTGTCTGTGGACACTGGGCTTGGAAGTGATCCCTGCACGCGGAGATGGTGATCCCTCTTAGAACTTTACTTCCGCTCCTTGGGACTTGCTCTGTGACCACAGGCCCTGGAGCTTGGAGAGTTGGTGTAGTAATTAGGACTGAGAACCGATTGGGGAGCTGTTCTGGGGAGAAAGTGGGCGGCCCATCTCTAAGGCCCAATGCATTGGAAAGGCAAACACAGGAGAAACTAGATTAGTAGTGCCAAATATACTTGGTGTTGCTAAGTGAATTTCTGATTCTCTCCCATTTTTCCACCAATTTTTTTTTCACCCTCACACAAACTCCTTTCCCCCCTTTACCAAATCAGTACCTCCACAGCTGTAAGCTGTCTTCTTACCAGCTTTCCTAATATTAAGCGAGGCTGGAACCCTTTTTGCTTATGGTAGAATCTACCCTGATTGAGGGTAGGGAGAATTTCCCCTACTAGATTTTCTAATGACTAAATCCTCACAATTAGAGTTTCATTCCTTTGGCGTAAATTGATACAAGCATCTTTGAAGCGATAATAGATTAAGATTTACAACCCTGTAGACTTTAGTATGAATGAGTTTATCAGCTCCTTTCTAGAAAGTAAACTTTGAGAGAAAGAAGGGTAGAGGGATATTAAGGTCACTGGGTGTCTGAGGAAGATGTAAAGAAATGTCAGAAGGGAAACTATAAAGAAAGAGAGAACAGTGCCCGGCGCGGTGGCTCACATCTGTAATCCTAGCACTTTGGGAGGCTAAGGCAGGCAGATCACTTGAGGTCAGGAGTTCGAGAGCAGCCTGACCAACATGGCGAAACCCCGTCTCTACCAAAAATACAAAAATGAGCTGGGTGTGGTGGCGGGCACCTGTAATCCCAGTTATTCGGGAGGCTGAGGCAGGAGAATCACTTGAACCCACGATGTGAAGGTTGCAGTGAGCCGAGATCATGCCACTGCACTCCAGCTTGGACAATGGGAGTGAAACCCTTTCTCAAAAGAAAAAAAAAAAAGAGAGAACAGATTTATCCCACAGTAAAAGGCAGCTGGAAAAAACTCAAATTACCAACATGAATGGTAAACATATTATGGAACTGCCAAGCAATATTACCTTATGCAGCCTATATAAAGGAAGTTTATGAAGTTTTTAACAGCATGGGATGGGATAGCATGTTATAAATCTATATTTATAAATATAAAGGGAAGAAAGAAATACTGAAATTGTATATACAATTTGATCACATATATATAAGTTAAACATACTGGCCAGGTACAGTGGCTCTCACCTGTAATCTCAGTACTTTGGGAAGCCAAGACAGGAGGACTGCTTCAGCCCAGGAGTTCAAGACCAGCCTGGGCAACATAGTGAGACCCCTGTCTCTACAAAAATTAAACCAACCAACAAGCAGATGGGAAAAAAACCATGTGCTTAGAAAAAATGACCAGAAGAAATATGCCAAAAATTTTAACAACAGTCATCTTTGCCTTCTGTCTTTTGTATTTTCAAAGTGTCTACCATAGAGCTGGGTGTGTCGGCTCACATCTATATTCCCAGTGCTTTGGGAAGCTGAGGCAGAAGGGTCACTTGAGGCCAGAAGTTGGCGACCAGCCTGGGCAATATAGTGAAATCTTGACTCTACAAAACTTAATAATAATCTGGGATAGCCGGGCGTGGTGGCACATGCCTATAATCCCAGCTACCTGGTAGGCTGAGGCAGCAGAATTGCTTGAACCTGGGGGGCAGAGGTTGCAGAGCCAAGATTGTGCCATTGCACTCTAGCCTGGGCAACAAGAGTAAAACTCCATCTCAATAAATAAATAAATAATATAATCTGGGCACGATAGCATACACCTGTAGTCCCTGCTACTTGGGAGGCTGAGGCAAGAGGATGGCTTGAGCCCAGGAGTTCGAGGTTGCAGAGAGCCTTGATTGCACCACAGTACTCTAGCCTGGATGACAGAGCAAGACCCTATCTCAAAAAACAAAAAGCAAAAAAAAAAAAAAAGTATCAACCTTAAGCATACCCATGCTCATCATAGTTGTAGATAGGGCACTACTTACAAAATAAACATTCCTGAAGGGAGAAAAAAGCGGAAGCACCTGAGAAACTATGTGTACATCACAACTATTTGGGTTGTAGTAAGACAATTACACCTGGGTTCTGGAGGTAAAGTATTTAGGTTCAAATCCCAGCACCATCGCTTATCAGCTCAGTGACCTTGGGCAACTTGCTAAATTTTTTATGTCTCAGTTTCTTCATCTGTAAAATGGGGGCATTAATTATCTTTACCTCATGGAGATAGTTTAAGAATTTAATATAATAATGGATGTGAAAGGCTTAGGACACTCTGACACAAAACTAATATTATCACCAATTTTACTTGGAGTCAACCTGAACAGGCATCTTTTAACACCATCTTTTAACACTTGCCTGTCATCAACACACCCTGAACCACTTCAGACCCATGAGAACGCTTGCTTATTGATCAACAGGAATTGCCCTTTAGAGGTTCAAGGGACCTTATATCACCCATTGCACTTTCACACTGGGGGGACCAAGGCTGCTGGTCCCCTGAAGATTTGCTGCAAAATCACTGACCTGAGGCAGATTTATTTATTATTATTATTATTATTTTTGAGACGTAGTCTCGCTCTGTCGCCCAGGCTGGAGTATGATGGCATGGTCTCGGCTCACTGCAACCTCTGCCTCATGGGTTGAAGTGATTCTCCTGCCTCAGCCTCCCAAGTAGCTGAGACTAGATGTGTGTGCCTCCATACCCAGCTAATTTTTTTGTAGTTTTAGTAGAGAAAGGGTTTCACCATATTGGCCATGATGGTCATCTCTTGACCTTGTGATCCGCCCATGTTCGCCTCCCAAAGTGCTGAGATTATGGGCATGAGCCACTGGGCCTGGCAAGAGGCAGATTTATTAATAGGAGAAAAGGCATACCAATGTATTTGACACATATACATGGGAGCCTTCCAAATGAAGCCCTAACCTCCCAGTGAGGTACAGCAGTTTATATACCATCTTGAGGTTACAGAAAGAATGGGGGCTTGAATCCTGGTAAAACAGGTTGTGGGAGGCGAGGATAAGACAAATTGCTGAGGGGATTACTAGGGAAAATGAATGGATCCCTGAACAGAGATTAATTTGTGAATAGTTCTCTTTGATAGTGAAAGTGTCTCTTCTGGTGTGGTTACATTCTTGTTCTTACAGGGAGGGGAAGAAGAACAAACAATTATTTTCCTTTTTGGGTCTGAATCTTAGGCAGATAAAGGCACTTCCACTTCTTTGTGAGAGATGGTGGCTGGGGAGGTCAGAGAGAACTTGAGGTTTCTCCATTTCAGCTTGTCAAAATGCCATATTTTGGGATATTGGTTTCTGAGTTCAACAACACTTAAAGCCTCTGTAGTGCCTACTTGTTTTATGCTCATTTAAATTATGCATTGAAAATAGTGCAATATAAAAGATTAATAAATTTCAGTATATACAAACATTTTGAAATAATAAAAATCTCCCCAACTAAAAGCAAATCAGGCCAGGCTCTGTGGCTCACACTTATAATCCCAGCACTTTGGGAGGCTGAGTAGGTGGATTGCCTGAGGTCAGGAGTTCGAGACCAGCCTGGCCAACATAGTGAAACCCTGTCTCTACTAAAAATACAAAAAATTAGCTAGGTGTGGTGGTGGATGCCTATAATCCCAGCAACTCAATAGACTGAGGCTGGAGAATCGCTTGAACCCAGGAGGCGGAGGTTGCAGTGAGCTGAGATGTCGTGACATTGCACTCCAGCCTGGGCAACAACAGCGAAACTCTGTCTCAAAAAAAAAAAAAAAGCAAAAGTCAGGAGTCTTAAAAGCTCAAATCCAATAGTGTAATCCCCTGATGGGTTCTTCTTGCCTGCTGCACAGATAGAGCTGATTCACTGAGACACTGGAATTGTTGTCAAACAGTTTAATTAATGCAAAGCTAGTCACATGGAAAGACAGGAGGTTATTACTCAAATCAGCCTCCCTGGAAACTTAGAGACTGGGGTTTTTAAGGATAACTTGGCAGTCAGGATTTAGGGAATAAATGCTGCTGGTTGGCTGAAGATAAAATCACCAGGGGCGTGGAAAGTGGTCTTTATGCTCTGAGTCAGCCTCTGGGGTGGGTCCACAGGACTGGTTGAGTTGTGGATC
Source organism: Cebus imitator (assembly GCF_001604975.1). Taxonomy (NCBI): domain Eukaryota; kingdom Metazoa; phylum Chordata; class Mammalia; order Primates; family Cebidae; genus Cebus; species Cebus imitator. The sequence continues at coordinate 2,865,807 of NW_016107542.1, read as the reverse complement.
TGGGTGTGGTCAGCCAGTCCTCAGAAATCCAAAGGTCTGAAAAACATCTCAGAAAACCAACCTTAGGGCTGAGTGCAGTAGCTCATGCCTGTAATTCTAGCACTTTGGGAGGCCAAGGCAGGCGCATCACTTGAGGTCAGGAGTTCGAGACCAGCCTGGCCAGCTAGGTGAAACCCCAACTCTACTAAAAATTCAAAAATTAGCTGGCCGTGGTGGTACATGCCTATAATCCCAGTTACTTGGAGGCTGAGTCAGAAGAATCACTTGAGCCAAGGAGGCAGAGGTTGCACTGAGCCAAGATGGCACCACTGCAGTCCAACCTGGTCGAAGAGAGTGAAAAAAGTTAGAAAAAGAAAAAGAAAAAGGAAACCAATCTTAGGTTCTACAATAGTGATGTTATCTACAGGAGTAGATTGGAGAAATTACAAATCTTGTGTCCTCTGGAACAATGTTGGTTATCATTTATGCCTACATCTTAGCAGAATTCATAATCCTAATTATAATAATTATAATAATCCCCCTTCATAGTCCTAATCTTGTGTCCTTTCATTGGTTCTACAAAGATGATTCCTGTTCTCCAATGAGGAGGGGATAGTTTGAGAAAGGGCTGTTACTTTCCTTACTTTAAGGTTAAACTATTACTTCCTCCTAAAGTTAGTTTGGCCTATGCTGGACACAGTGGCTCAAGCCTGTAAGCCCGGCAGTTTGGGAGGCTGAGGCGGGTGTATCACCTGAGGTCGGGAGTTCGAGACCAGGCTGGCCAACATGGTGAAATTTGTCTCTACTAAAAATATAAAAATTAGCCAGGCATTGTGGTGGGCACCTATAATCCCAGCTATTCAGGAGGCCGAGGCAGGAGAATTGCTTAAACCGGGAAGGAGGAGGTTACACTGAGCTGAGATCACACCACTGCACTCCAGGCTGGGCAACAGAGCAAGACTCCATCTCAAAAACAAAAAACAAAAAAACCCCAAAAGTTAGTTTGGCCTGTGCCCAGGGATGAACAAGGACAGTTTAGAGGTTAGAAGCAAAATGGAGTCAGCTATGTCAGATTTCTCTTACTGTTATAGTTTTGCAAAGGCAGCTTCAGTGGGCCAAGTGGATTTTAAACTGTATTTATATTATTGCTACATAGACGTTCCATTTTAGTTGGTAATACACACACACACACACACACACACACACACACACACACACACAAATAAATAAAATAAAACAAACACTTACAAAGCACTTATATACCAGGCACTGTTCTAAGCACTTGGCACAAATTAATTCATTTGGTCCTCTCAATAGCTCAGTGAGGTAAGGACTATTGTTTCCTCATGAGGCTGTTGGAAGAATCAAATGAGCTATTGTGGCTCATCATCCTTATCTTACAGCTGAGGAAACTGAGGCACAAAAAGATTCAGCTCCTTGTCTAAGTTTCCCCTGTTAGTAAGAGGAGGAGCAAGGGGCGAGTCAGGTGGTCTGGCATGTAACCAACACCTCTTATGTAAGGAACAAATATAGAATTGTTACAAAAAACTAGCCGGGTTACATGTTGTATTTTGTGCAAGGCCTTTAAGAGTCCATTTGCCTGTGTCCAGCAGATACTTTGGTTTCTAATGTGCTATTCTCAGTTGGGCACTAAATACATTTTATGGGGGCAGTGGTTGAACTCCTGAATCCTCTCCTTGTAACTGCTGCTGGCACCTAATTCTATGGCATTTCCCTGCCTAAAGCAAGACATAGTATATGAAGCACCACTTTGGGGACATGTCTAGTGATTCTAATCTTTAACTTAGATTCTTTTTATTGTCCTGTGATAGTCATGGACAAAAATGGTCTCAAACTGGACAAAAATTGAGAGGCATTTCCCTTGCAAGCTCTACTTAAGAACTTGACCACTCAGTTCCTAGAAGAAAAAGTTCTCTCTCCAAGCCAAGTAGAAAGAATTGTTAGATTTTTTTTCCTTCCAGTAAATCTTGGCGTCTCTTTTTTTTTTTCCCTAAGTCCTTTAAACTCCATTGTCCAAATAAGCCTTTGGCTAGTTTTTATTAATTGCAGTTTACTCATATGCTGCTGCTGCTTTGTAAAGATTTAAGTAACTCTGGTATTTCCTTTGTTATTTTTTCCTGTTTTAAAAAGTAGTTGACTCATGGACTCTCCTGTTAGTTATGAAAGGAAGGAGACTTTGACTAAGCCACAAAAAGTTACATCAGCAGGACTTATATATTATTTGGGACATAAATGAAAAGGCATTTGGAAACAAAAAGTAAGACATCCGCTTCTGAGATCTCTAGAAATAGTTTCCTGGTGTATTCTACCATCATAAAACAGTTGTGGTTGGTTGCTTTGTCCTTATGCTGTGGCAAGGGAGGAGGAGGAGGTCATGGAGTACTAGAGTCTCCTTCAGCATTTCAGCTGCACAGATTTTTATGACCCATGGGTCATGGGTCAGGGGAGAAAGATGCTGTGAGCACAGCTAGATACCCTTTTTAACAGTCTCTTCATCTTCCAATCTCAATTGAGATCTCACTTATCTTGGAATTATAAATCGAAGAGCAAAAGAACTGTAACTCATTAAACTTTCACGACAATTCTCCAAGTAATATTTTATAAAGATAATTTGGCTGGAAGGAACTTACCTATTAGTTATATGACCTTGAACTCTTGGCTTCAATAGAACTTTACCCCATGGGCATTATTGCTCACTCTGACAAATTGAAGAACAATTTCATATCATTTTAGGATATGAAAAAAAAGTTCTCTGCCTCAGACAAGCTGTGTGTCCTTGACCAAGTCATTTAAACTCTCTGAAACTCAACTTTCTTATTTGAAGATATCATTTAAATTAATAAATGCAAACAGTCAATACATATTTGAAACATGAAAAAAATTTCAATCTCACTAGAACTAAAGGAAATACAAGTTTAAACCAATATTTACCAGCTGGGTAAAGATATTTTGACATAAAATATTTTAAAATTTACAATTGCAAAAGTTATACTTTTAACACTATAAACTTAGAGAAGGTGTAGAGAAATGGGCAGTGTCACACCCTGCTGGTGGACCCAGAAAATGCTGTGACTTTTCTTTTTTAATAAATAAAACTTTATTGAAGTTAAATTCATATAACATAAAACTATATACTTTAAAGCTAACAACTCATTGGCATTTTGTACATTCACAATGTAGAATCACCCCCTCTATCTAGTATCAAAACATTTCATCACCCCAAAATAGAACCCATTAAACAGTTACTCATCATTCCCACCGCCCCTCAACTGCTAGCAACCATGGATTTACCTATTCTGGATATTTCATATACATGAAATTATAGAATATATAACTTTTGTCTGTCCTCTTTTACTTAGTTTAATGTTTTTGAGGTTCATCTACCTTACAACATGTATCAATACTTTATTCCTTTTTTGGACTGATTAATAGTCTATTGTATATATATGCCAAAATTTATCTTTTCATTCATTGACAGACATTTGAGTTGTTTCCATATTTTGGCCATTGTGAATAATGCTGCTATGACCAATTGTCTTATGAATATTTGTTTGAGTATCTGTTCTCAGTTCTTTGGGGTATGTATCTAGAAATGAAATTACTGGAACATTTGGTAATTTTATGTTTAACTTTTTGAGGAACTGTCAGCGTTTCCCCCACATCTTTTTTTTCTTTTTTTTAATGATTTTCTTTATGTATTTTTTTCTTGATTTATTATACTTTAAATTCTGGGGTACATGTGCAGATTGTGCAGGGTTGTTACATAGGCATACATGTGCCATGGTGGTGGTTTGCTGCATCCATCACCCTGTCATCTACATTAGCTATTTCTCCTAATGCTATCCCTCCCCAATCCCCCAACACCCTGCTATTCCTCCTCTAGCTCCCCACCCCCCAGGCCTCAGTGTGTGATGTTCCCCTCCCTGTGTCCATGTGTTCTCCTTGTTCAACGCTCACTTATGAGTGAGAACATGTGGTGTTTGGTTTTCTGTTCTTGTGTCAGTTTGCTGAGAATGATGGTTTCCAGTTTCATCCATGTCCCTGCGAAGGACACGAACTCATCCTTTTTTATGGCTGCATAGCATTCCATGATATATATGTGCCACATTTTTTTAATCCAGTCTATCATTGATGGACATTTGGGTTGGTTCCAAGTCTTTGCTATTGTGAACAGTGCCACAATAAACATAAGTGTGCATGTGTCTTTATAATACATTTATGCAGCCAACAAACATGAAAAAAAGCTCATTATCACTGGTCATTAGAGAAATGCATATCAAAACCACATTGAGATACCACCTCACACCAGTTAGAATGGCGACCATTAAAAAATCAGGAGACAACAGATGCTGGAGAGGATGTGGAGAAATAGGAATGCTTTTACACTGTTGGTGGGAGTGTAAATTAATTAAACCATTGTGGAAGATAGTGTGGCGATTCCTGAAGGATTTAGAAATAGAAATACCGTTTGAGCCAGCAATCCCATTACTGGGTATATACCCAAAGTATTATAAATCACTCTATTATAACTCTGTGACTTTGCTGGGGACAGTTAGGCAATTAGTAACATCAGTCTTAAGGGCTTGTATTCTCTAACTCAAACATTCTATCTCTAGAAACTTATAACAACAACCAAAAAATACCCTAAGATGTGCACAAGGGCTGTTCATCCCAGCTCAGTTGGAAACAACTTAACTGTCTGGGAAAGTGGACTGGCTACAGATCAAGTATGTAAAAGTACACTAGGTAATAGAACATCACTTAGAGATTGAAAAGTATATTTTAGCTTTGACCTGAATTACATGGGAACTACATGGGATAATGAATTATATTGGAAAATGGTACACACACACACACACACACACACACACACAGACACACACACACAATTATGTTTTTATTTTTAAATTTTATTTATTTATTTTGAGATGGAGTCTTGCTCTGTTGCCCAGGCTGGAGTTCAGTGGTGCAAAGCTCACTGCAACCTCCACCTCCCAGGTTCAAGTGATTCTCCTGCCTCAGCCTCCCAAGTACCTGGGATTATAGGCTCCCGCCACCATGCCCAGCTAATTTTTATATTTTTAGTAGAGAGGGGGTTTCACTATGTTGGCCAGGCTGGTCTTGAACTCCTGACCTCAAGTAATGCACCCACTTTGGCCTCCCAAAGTGCTAGGATTATAGGTGTCAGCTACTGCACCAGATCTTTTATTTTATTTTTAAAGTATTAGTACAAACACATGGATTTATATGTGTTTTGGATAGTTTTATATGTTTCAATTACTTACAATCATGATCTTTTCCCATGCTCAAATCATCCCATCTTTGGCCAATGGGAGCCCCTTCATTTTGGCAGCTGTGTTTTTAAACAACGATTTGTCTTCAATAGTGTCTTTGTTTTCTGACTCAGCAAGATGTCCCAAGACCATTTTGTATATTTTTTGCCCTGAAACCAGAATCAGTTATTTCTCTAAAGGGTTCAGGTTCCTTTTCATGGGGAATACTATTCAGGAACTACAGTCTTGGTCCTGAGGGTTCATTGCTATAAAGTTGTCATTGTTTCCAGATCTTTTCAATGGACAAGGCTTAGAAATCTGTATTTCATAGCAAGAGACAAATTAATAATAATTTCATATTGTTATTTCCAGTTTTTTAAATGATGGTATAATATACATAATGAACTTTACCATGTTAATGTTACCATGTTTTTAAGTTTACAGTTCAGTGGCATTAAGTAAATTCATATTGTTCTGCAGCTGTCACCACTATCCATCTCCAGAACATTTTCATCTTCCTAGACTGAAACTCTGAACCCATTATACACTAACTTCCAGCCAGGAGTGGTGGCTCATGCCTGAGATCCCAGCACTTTGGGAGGTCCAGGCAGGAGGATCATTTGAGCTCAGGAGTTCAAAACCAGTCTGGACAACATAGAGTGACCTTATCTCTGCAAAAAAATACACAAATTAGCTGGGTGTGGTGGTGCACATCTGCAGTCCCAGCTACTCCAGAGGCTGATGCAGGAGGATTGCTTGAGTCTGGGAGGTTGAGGCCACAGTGAGCCGTAATCATGCCATTGCATTACAACCTGGGTGACAAAAGAGAGACCCCTATCTCAAAAAAAAACATGAAAAACCATCCCTTCCATGCCATTGCATTGCAACCTGGGTGACAAAGAGAGACCCCTATCTCAAAAAAAAACCACAAAAAACCATCCCTTCCAAAACCCACTAATGTCCTATTCCCCACCTGCCACCCCCACCCCACTCTAACTCCCAGCAAACATCATCCTGCTTCTATATCTATGAATATTTGCTCTTTTGTGAGTGGCTTATTTCACTTAGTGTGATGTCCTTTAGGTTCACTCATGTTGAAACTCGTGTCAGAATTTCCTCCTTTGTATGGCTGAATAACATTGCATTGTGTGTGTTTACCACATTTTTGTTTGTCCATCCATTGGTTGATGGACACTTAGGTTGCTTCCACCTTTAAGTTACTGTGAATAATAATGCTATGAATTGGATGTAGAAATTTGTTTGAGTCCCTGCTTTAAATTATTTTGGGTATATACCCTGAAGCATAATTTCTGGAGCATATGGTGATTCCATATTTAATTTTTTGAGGAGCTGCCATACTATTTTCCATAGCAGGTGTACTATCTTATATCCTGCCAGCAATGAACAAGGGTTCCAATTTCTCCACATCCTCACCAATGTTTTCTATTATATTTTCTAGCTTTTAAAATTTAATAAAAAATCTATTCCAACAGAGATTAATCAATTTAAATGTAAGATTATAGAATTTTGACTACACTTTAAAAATTTTAATTTTTGTTTCTTTTCTCTTTACCTTGAAAATCTTGATCCTTAAAAATATTAATTCAAGTACTTACTTCCTAATACTGTAATGTACACATAAAAGTTAAAAAAAAAAACAAGACCCATATTCTAATAATAAGACCACTGAATTCAGTTTAAGATTTCTCTGTTATTCTTGTGGTCCCCAGAGAAACACCAGTAGAGATATATAATTAAATTACTGTATTTAAAAGTTACTGTAAATAATTATTTTCCCTGTTATTCCACCAATTTGATATACAGTTATGATTATACTCATCATATGGATATGATTATATTCATCAATGGGTTATATTCATCCATTTGTTTTCAGATGTTATAAACTGGTTTTTTTTTTTTTTTTTTTTTTTTTT
>NW_016107542.1:2821437-2858435 GCF_001604975.1 Cebus imitator | reverse complement strand
GGTTTCACCATGTTGACCAGGATGGTCTCGATCTCTTGACCTCGTGATCCACCCGCCTTGGCCTCCCAAAGTGCTGGGATTACAGGCTTGAGCCACCGCGCCCGGCCCTATAAACTGGTTTTTAAGAATTTAATAATTTTTAAATTATGTAAAGCATTTACATAGTCACTCAAAACTATAAAACAATACAATCAGGCCAGGCATGGGGGCTCACATCTGTAATTCCAGCAATTTGGGAGGCTGAGGAGAGAGTATTGCTTAGGCCTGGGAGTTTGAGACCAGCCTTGTTAACATAGCAATATCCCATCTCTATTTCAAAACAAACAAACAAAAAGGCCCCAAACAAACAAAAAACTGGCATGAGTAGAGAATTCTCACATTAATATCCAATCTCTCTCTTCTTCTACTATCCTCCTTCCCACTGTATGTAGCAACTATGTATCTGTTAGAGTGTTTAGTTTACTCTTCAGTTGCTTCTTTTTAGAAAATATAAACACATATATTCATATTCTCTTCCCTTGTACACAAAATGGCAGCTTGTAAGGCCTGTTCTGTGCTGCTTTCTTTCATTGAACAGTATATCCTGGTGCTTACTCCATATCATAATACTGAAATCTTCCTCATTCTCTTTTCTACTTAATATTCCCCTGTGTAGGTGCATTATGAAGAAATCTTCCTCATTCTTTTGCACTGCTGCAGAATACTACACTGTGTGGCTGCATCCATAGTTTATTTAGCAAGTTCACTAGTGATAGATATCTGATTTGTCTCCAGTATTTTGCTGTTACAAATAATACCACAAGGAATAGCACTGACCTCACTCAAGAGTACTCTGGTAAATGTTTACCAACAAGCTCTCTGGAAAAATGAAATAAAAAAACAAGCTTGATTGAGCACCTTTTCATGATATCTAGTGGGCATTTGGATAGCTCCTCTTCAGTGTAGCATCTGTTTAAGCCTCTTCTTACTTTTCTATTAGGTTGTCTATCTTATTGTTTCCTCTATATGAGCCCTTTGGTGGACATATGTATTTCAAATACCCTTTCTCATTATTCACTGTCTTAGTGATTTCTTCTGAATTTAAAAATTTTAAGATAGTTCAATTTATGAGAAGTTTTCTTTAAGTTTGGAGCAGGGTTCTGTTTAAGAAATATTTGCAAGCCTGGGCAACATAGGGAAACCCTATCTCTATAAAAAAAAAATTTTTTTAAGTGAGCTGGGTGTGGTGGCAGGTGTCTGTAGTCCGAGCTACTCCAGAGGCTGAGGTGGGAGGATCACTTGAGCCTGGGAGGTTGAGGCTGCAGTGAGCCATGTTCATACCACTGCACTCCAGCCTGGGTGACAGAATGAGACCCCGTCTCAAGGAAAAAAAATTGCTTTGGACTTCACATTGAAAGTAAATAAGAAATAAAATAAGAAAATACATATTTGCTTACTCCAAAGGTATGAAGATATAATATGTTTTATTCTAAAAGCTTTATTATTTTTCTTCTTTCATTTCTATCTAAAATCCATCTGGAATTCATTATTTTCTATGACATGGATGAAGATTCATTTTTCTCTATATGCATATCCAATTAACCCAGGAGCATTTATTGAAAAGATCATTCTATCTCCACTACATTGCAATGTGACTTTGGCATATGAATCTATTTCTGAACTCTCTCTCTCTCTCTCTCTCTCTCTCTCTCTGTGTGTGTGTGTGTGTGTGTGTGTGTGTGTGTGGTTTTTTTTGTTTGTTTTTTTTTGTAGAGATGGGGTTTCACCATGTTGCCCAGGCTGGTCTTGAACTCCTGAGCTCAAGCCATTTGCCTGCCTTGAACTTTCTATTTTGTTTTATTGATCTATTTGTCTATCTTTCCATTAATTTTCTCTGTCTTGCTTATCATAGCTTTATATGTGGCTTTGATATTTTATATTGTAAATCCTCTAACTTTTTTTAAGATTGTCTTGCTTATTAATGATCTTTTGAATTCCTGTATAAAATTTAGACAGCTTATGAATGTATACAGAAACGCTTTCTGAAATTTTGTTTGGAAGTGACTTGAATCTATAGATCAATTTGGGGGAATTAACATCTTTACAATATACTAGGTTCATGAATTTTGTGCCTTCTAATACATGGAGCTGGTCTATTTTTTCATTTATTTAGGTCATTTTTAGTTTTTCTGAATAATATTTTGCAGTTTTCTGCATAGATGTCTTGTGCATCTTCATTAGGTTTTTCTTTCAGTATTTAGTGTGCTTTGATATTATTGTAAATGGCATCTTCTAAAATTTTTATTTTTATTTAACTTTTAAGTTTAGGGGTACATGTGCAGGTTTGTTATATAGGTTAACTTACGTCACAAGGTTTCTTATACAGATTATTTCATCACCCTGTTACTAAGATTAGTTTTTTTTCCTGATCCTCTCCTTCCTTTCACCTTCCACTCTCTGATAGGCTCCAGTGCATGCTTTTTTTCTTCTATGTGTCTATGTGTTCTCATCCTTTAGCTCTCACTTGTATGTGAGAACATGTGGTATTTGGTTTTCTGTTCCTGGGGTAGTTTGCTAAGGATAATGGCCTCCAGCTCCATCCATTTTCCTGTAAAAGTAGACATGATATTTTTTTTTGAGACCGAGTCTCTCCTTGTCGCTCAGGCTGGAGTGCAGTGGCCCGATCTCAGCTCACTGCAACCTCCACCTCCTGGGTTCAAATGATTCTCTTGCCTCAACCTCCCGAGTAGCTGGGATTACAGGTGCCAGCCCTCATGCCCAGCTGATTTTTGTATTTTTAGTAGAGATGGGGATTCACTGTGTTGGCCAGGCTGATCTCATTCTTTTTTATGGCTGCATAGTATTCTATTCCATGATGTGTATGTATCACATTTTCTTTATCCAGTCTTTCACTGATGGCCGTTTAGGTTGATTCCATGTCTTTGCTATTGTGACTAGTGCTGCAATAACTGGCAAGGTTGCAGAGAAAAAGAAATGCTTATACACTGTCAGTGGGAGTGTAAATTAGTTCAACCATTGTGGAAAGCAGAGTGGTAATTCCTCAAAGACCTAGAAACAGAACTACCGTTAGACTCAGCAATCTCATTACTGGGTATATACCCAAAGGAATATAAACAGTATTTTTAAAAAGATTTTTCAATTGTACATTGGTGATATCTAGAAATATAGTTAATTTTTGAAATACTTCTCTTCATATCTACAATCTTGCTAAGTTCATTTACTAATATTAATAGTTGTATATGTGTTATTTCTGATTTTTTATATATACAACATGTTATCTGTAAATAATGACAGTTTTAGTTCTCTCTATTGATTGGGTTTTGCCTGATACATCAACCTGCATTCCCAGGATAAACTCCACTGATTATGATGTATTATCCTCTGCATATATCGTTAGATTAAATTTGTTAACATTAAAAATTTTTTTACATCTATGTTATGAGGGCTAATGTTCTGTTATCCTATCTTCTTGTGGTGTCTTTGGAATAAGGGTAATACTGGCCTCATAAAATGAGTTGATGTTTCCTCCTTCTCTATTTTATGAAAAGGTGTGTATAGGATTACAACCTTAAAATGTTGGATAGAATTCATCAGCAAAGCCGTCTTGGGCCTGGATTTTCTTTGTGGGAAGTTGTTAATTCAATTTCTTTTATTGGTGTTGGGAAGTTCAAGTTTTCTATTTATTCTCAGGTCAGTTTTAGTAATTTGTGTGTTTCACTGTATTGTCCATTTTATCTAAGTTATAAAATTTGTTGGCATAAAGTTGTTCATAATATACCGTATATTTAATGTCCTTTAGGTCTGTAGTGATGTCTTCCTTTTCACTTTTGATATTGGTAACTTGTGTACTCTCTTCGTTTTCTCTTGATCAGTATGGTAAAAATTTATGAATTTTATCATTTACCCCATCAAAGAACCAGATTTTGAGTTCATTGATTTTCTGTATTTTTTTCTGTTTGGTGGGCCACATTTTTAAAGTACTCTCATCTCTATGATCTTTTGCTCTCAAATCTTGGCAATTTTCTATCAACTTCAAATGTATTTAATACTTTCAAATCGGTTTTTAAATTATGTTTTCTGGCTTTTCAAGTTGTTCTCAGCAGGAGCACAAATCTGCCACATGTTACTTCATTAGAGCCAGAGGCAGCAATCCAAGAGGTGTAATTTTGGGTGGCTGGTATTGCATGATTCCTGGTTGCAGGATTCCTTAGTTCAAGACCTTTCACTGTTGCTTACTAATAATGCTACTAATAACCTTGAGCAAGTCATACAACTTGATTAAGCTTTAGTTTCCTTTTTCTGTAAAATGAAGCTAATAATGTCTTACATTGCCATGTTTTTGTAAGAATTAAGTAATTCAAAGTGAAACTTTTATGAACTATGACAAATTTTTTAAATATAGCAAGGCTCATATTTAATGTCTACAACTCTCAGAGTCTTGAAGGCAGGACTGTGTCTTTTTGATTTTTGACTCAACACCTAGAGCAGTTCTGAGAACATATTTTGGTGTTTAATAAATGTGTTGAGCTGAACCAAAGCCATTATAATTCCCACATACTGACTCCAGAGTATATGTATACTGTATACCCTAGTTGTTGACAATATCTGAATAGTTAGGAACATGCTGATTTTTTTTTTTTTTTGAGACAAAGTCTTGCTCTGTAGCCCAGGCTGGAGTGCAGTGGCATGATCTCAGCTCACTGCAACCTCTGCTTGCAGGGTTCAAGTGATTCTCCCACCTCAACCTCCTGGGTAGCTGAGATTACAGGTCCACGCCACTGCAATTAGGTAGTTTTTTGTATTTTTAGTAGAGACGGGGTTTTACTATGCTTAATTTCTGTCCTACAGACCCAGAAGTCAGGTGAGTACAGAAAATGACAGTTAAGCTACTTCTTAAAGTCAACTTTTATAGGCTAGGACTCTCCCCACCATTAGTAAAATTGCTTCCAAGGAAACATGTATTCTGTGACTGTGACGACCAACATATTCACTGAGTTCTGTGACACAGTATTTGGTAACCTGAGAACTATCTGTATTGATTCTGTGTACAATCGGTAACTAAAAAATGCTATTTATCTTTCTGCCTTTGTAAATCTCCAGTGAGACAGAAAAATGCCAGGAAGATTGTTGGTACAGACATGGATTTCCTTTAAAGAATGGTTCAATTTTACATAAAGTGTTCCTGTGCCCTTTAGGTCCTGTGTTAGGTTTCCTATCATGTTAAGTGCAATAGTTCTTTTGATGACTTTCAAGCATGTGCTAGGCCAGTGCTTTTCAAACTATCTGGGATGAACGACGAGACTTCTTTTTCTTCTTCTTTTTGTGACAGGATCTTGCTGTGTTTCTCAGGCTGGAGCACAGTGGCACATTCATGGTTCACTGCAGCCTCAACCTTCTGGGCCGAAGCAATCTTCCTTCCTTAGCCTCCTGAATATCTGGGACTACAGATAAACACCATGCCCAGCTACTGTGTGTGTGTGTGTGTGTGTGTGTGTGTGTGTGTGTGTGTGTGTGTGTGTGTGTGTGTGTGTGTGTGTGTGTGTGTGTGTGTATTATAGAGATGGAATCTCGCTATGTTGCCCAGGCTGATCTTGAACTCCTAGCTTCAAGCAATGCTCCTGTCTCTGCCTCCCAAACTGCTGGGATTACAGGCATAAACTAGTGCTCCTGGCCACCTCCTTCTTTATAACTCTCTGATCTGTGGTAGTGTGGTAGAAAACTAGAATGCAATTTATGCCACATGTGACTCAGCATACAAGTCTGAAAACACTGGTCTCTTACCTCATTCAACAAGACAATTTCACCAGTCTTGAGCTTGGACGTTCTGGCAATGTCAAGTTGCTATAAGAGTCTCTACACACTTGTTCCTGATTTCTGGGCCTATCTTATTGCAGACGGGTGAAACGTTTACAGATCACACTTTGAATAGTGGTCTTGTAGGTGTGCTCTGAGAGTCCTTCTTACAAAATGACAAGACCCCTGCACCTCTGGGGAGTCTTTTATTGACCTAGAGTAAATACAATCTAATGGTGTGGCCCATGGCCAAAAGTAGTCTAAGAATTATTGGTCTGTAACACAGAGTTGCCAACTTACTTGGCGTATGCTTCTTGCTATTCCCATTCCTTTGAACTGTATCAGAAAATTTGGAGATCTTATAGTTTTTACCAATTATTATAATATTTGTGTTACAAAAACATAATATGTAACACAATCTACAAAGCACTTTGTCACTGCCAGACTAAGTTTTGCTGCAGTAACAAATGATCTCTGAAATCTCAGAGCTTGGCAATAACAAACTTTTATTTCTTATTCATGCTTTATGTCCCTTAAGGGTCAATCAGAACCAGCTCCGCTTGATCTTCATTTTAGGACGTATGGTAAGGGTGTAGTGCTAGTTGAGACATGGCTGCTGATATTGGGTGAGGGAAAAGAGAAGATGTAGCCATGTGATAGCTCTTAAAGCGCTACATAAAAATGCACATATTATTTTATCTCATATCTCATTCACCAAAGCAAGTCACAGGACCAAGCCTGAAGTCATGGAGGCAAGGATGAACAAGCTCCCAGAGGAAGGATCTTGGATGGAGAGGCAGCAAAGGATCCAAACCCTTGTTAACACCTATTGCAATCATTCTAAAAATTTGAGTGAGAGTTGAAGAAAGAGTAGGGAGGCATTTCAGAATGTAAGAAATCTGTCCCATAAACAAGGAAGATAAAATTACTTTTGCTAATTTTAATACCAATTTGAGAACATTTTACTCTGATTTTAAGGCTCTTTGAGAAGAATTGGTTCTTTAAGTGCATAATTGAAAAATGTATCCCTTGTGTAAGAATTACAGATGATTCATATTAAAAACAAAACCATAATGGATATTGATCCATCTTTCTGGAGTATATGAGGCTGACATACAAAGAAGCATGAAGTAAACACAAATGAGAATGAAGTACCACCTGATACGAACTTAATTTGTGCCTGAGGTTTCAAAACTTTAAGGTCTTTTATTTTGATTTGCATGATTCATTTAAAAGGTGAGGGTATCCCGGAAAAAGAGTGACATATTCATGCTCTGAGACTTGTTAGAGAATTCCTCATTTGGTAAAATAAGAACATCTCCAACTCCTAGAGAAGAAGAATGGTCTTAGTAGTCATTAAAAATTCTTAATTCTCTATGGATGAGAACAAAATTTTCTCACATCTTTGTTCAAATAGGACTCATTTTGGTATCAAAGAATTAATAAGCCTCCTTAAATACCTAACATACAGCCAAGGAGTAATTGGGTTCATTTGGGGTTAGGGCCCTTCAAGATCTCTTTTTATATTAAAAACACTCCAAATTTGAAATACTTTGTCAGAACTAGAAAGAAAGAAGAAGGACAAATCCCCATAGCATGCAGACATGTAAAAGAAAAAAGGAATTTTCTTCTTGATTTTCTTCTTTTCTTTCCCTCTTTGCCAATAATTTCTTATTTTTCTTGGAATCTTACATTACTACTCTTTTAAACTCCTCTTGGGATTGCTTCTTCTACTTCTGTTTAGTGAGATGTTAACAGCACATTTTTCTAAATGCTCCTCATATTTAAACTCAGTTCAGGGATCAATGAATAATTTTGACCTTTAAATCTTATTATTAAGAAGTACATTGAGGAAGGTGATGGCTGCCATAGATAGCAGTTTCTGTAATGAATGAGGGGAAAGTAAATTAAAGACCTTCTGGAAATGATTCACCACTCTATATGCCACTAAGAACACTTACAATTCATGGAAGGAGGTTTAAAAATCATTAACAGGGGTGTGGAAGTTGATCCCAATACTCATGGGTGACTTTAAGTGGTTCAAGAACTCAGTGGAGAAAGTCACTGCAGATATCATGGAAACAGCAAGATAACTAGAATTAGAACTGGAGCCTGAAGATGTGGCTGAATTGCTGCAATCTCATTATAAAACTTGAACTGATGAGAAATTGCCTTTTATGGATGAGCAAAGAAAGTGGTTTCTTGAGATATAATCTACTCTTGGTAAAGATGCTGTGAGCGTTGTTCAAATAACCACAAAGGATTTAGAATATGCCATAAACTTAGTTGATAAAGCAGTGGCAAGGTTTGAGAGAACTGACTTCAATTTTGGAAGGTCTACTGAGGATAAAATGCTATCAAATAGCATCACATGCTACAGAGAAAGCTTTTGTGAAAGGAAGAGACCATCCATGCAGCAAACTTCATTGTTGTTTCATTTTAAGAAATTGCCATAGCTACCCCAACATTCAGCAACCATCAATCTGATCTGTCAGCAGCCATCAACACTGAGGCAAGACACTCTATCACCAAATATTTACAACTTTCTGAAGATTCAAATTAGCATTACCATTTTTAAGCAATATTTTAAAATTAAGATATGTACATTGCTTTTTAGGACATAATGCTTTTTTTTTTTTTTTTTTTTTTTTTTTTTTTTTTTTTTTTTTTTTTTTTTTTTTTTTTTTTTTGAGATGGAGTCTCTCTCTCGCCCAGACTGGAGTGCATAGTGCAATCTCGGCTCACTGCAACCTCTGCCTCCCTGGTTCAAGCGATTTTCCTGCTCAGCCTCCTGAGTAGCTAGGACTATAAGTGTGCACCACCGCACCTGGCTAATTTTTTGTATTTTTAGTAGAGATGGGGTTTCACCATGTTGGCCAGGCTGGTCTTGAACTTCTGATGTCAAGCAATTTGCATGCCTCATTCTCCCAAAGTGTTGGGATTACAGGTGTGAGCCACCATACCTGGCCTAAACATAACTTTTATATGTACTAGGAAATGAAAAAATTCATGTGAATCACCATACTGCAATAGTCTTTTTATTCTGGAACCAAACTTGCAATAGCGCAGCAGTATGCCTTTTAGGATCTGGAAACACATTATTTTTGAATGTCCCAATATATCACTTCATGAAGATATTAAGAATAGAGTGTTTTTGAAAAATTAATTGCATAAGTGACTGGAGAAATCCTTCAATATTAGGTTTGGAAGGAATGTTAGAGGCAACTTCATCCGCCCAAATAAATGATATAATCCACCCAGGGTATCTTGTTTAGTGACAGGGCTGGAACTGGAACGTAAGATCCTATGTCTGTTTGACCCTCAGTACAGGCTCTTTTTACTATACAAGATGCCTAATTTTTTCTTGTCTCTCTACTTCCAACCTGTTCTCAGAGGTCGCAGCCACATAAACTCTATTAATAATCTCTCCATCAATAACTTGTGGATAATGCTATTTCGTTGTCTACAAAGAGTGTGGTGACACATTTTAAAGGAACTGAGCATAACTGAAGACCATTAGACGGAAGGCAATCTCATGCTAGCTATGAATTAAATATAAATCAATCCAAAGTCGGCAATTTATGGGCTTACCCATGTGAAAGAATAATAACTTTAGAATATGCCACAAAGGCAGGCTTAAGGCTCATCATGAGTACTCTTTTTGTATTTCTATTTTAGAATGAGAAATTGATTATTATTTTAGAGCTATATTCTGCTTTGCCCTATCCACCCAGGTCTCTGGAAAAAGGTATAAATTACCTAGTGAAGTGGAAAAACACTAAGCACTTCTTAATTATTAATAGTTTTGAGGAAGTAAATGGTATAAGAATAAGAGTTATTAAGAAAAAACTAAGGAAAAACAGAATTAAAGGCACATGTGTGTGTATGTGTGTATAATTCTAGATTATATGAAATAAAAATTTCTTCAAATTTGTGAGATCCTCTGCTTCAGGGTGCCAGTAAAGAAATGTATCACCTCCAACTATACGTTCTTTCTTGAATAATTCCCCTCATTTTGGAATTATGAGGGAGAGAACTTAACTGTCCCAGCCTGGAACACATCAAACCCACAGAGCAGAGGAAGGTAAGATATATTCCCTGCAACAATGGAGAGCAGCTCCTCAAAACAGAAATGGAGCTGCATTTACTAAAGTAAGAGGAGATACATGCTAGAAAGAGTGAAATAACAGTTGTTTACTAGTATCTCCTAGATTTACCCTTTCATCCTCTCTCACATACTATCATAATGTGTTGAGAAACAGCAAGGTGTAGGGCAAAGGGACCTGGACTTGGATTTGACCTTCGGCTCTCCATAACTTTAGACAAGACGTATGTAACCTTTATGGGCTTTATTTTTCTAATCTGTATAATTAGAGGACTTTAGCATATTATTGCAAAGATTTCTTTCTTCTGCAGATGAATTTATCATGCACACTTAGGTGCTGTCCATGGTTCTGCCAATTTACAGTGAAATTTGGTAAAGGTACTTCAAAGACTTTAGAATTTATCCTGGTTAAACAGCAAGATTCTGGTGTGGAGCAGATAAAACAAACAAAAAACAGCAAGATTCTGAAGGCAGGGAGTCAAATAGTCACCCATTTTATGGTGACTAAAAGCTGTGGAACTAGGTTCTGGCTCCAGCCCCGTCACTAAATAAGTTATCCCAGGTGGATCATATTATATTGGTCTTGGTCCAGGACTTAAGAGGTGTAGTGCAGGCTCATCTGTGCTTTTGTCTTTGTGGCATTCATATGCCCTTCTTCAGTTAACAGCACCACAGTTTTCCTTTGATCAATCATCTCCTATTAGTCCATGTGATTCAGGTTGGGTTGGCCTCCTTCCCACCTCTCCCACCCACCCTGTACCCCTCATTGTTGCAGTGAGTGACTGTAGTTGTGTACACAATTCCAACACCGGATGACTGAAGCTAAAGACAATCCTGGGATTTCAACTGAAAAAAATTTAAATTCTATTTCAACTGAGGTTGACAAACTAGTAGCATGTTATCTTGGACCTACTTGGGAAGAAATCTTGTGAGAATAAACACAACATAGAAAAAAAATCAAATACGAGAAATAGGAAGAAATAACATTTTTTACGCATCTGAATCAAGTTATGCCTGGAACCCATAACTCATACCTGACTATTTCGATTTTATAAGCCAATAAATACTAACAATTGTTCTTCTTCTCCTCTTTCTCCTCCTCCTTCTTTTTCTTTTTGTTGTTGTTGTTAAGGCAGTATAAATTTGGTTTTAGAGCTTGAAACTAACAGAATTATGTCCAAGTACATCCAGAATAGTGGCTCAACTCTGGCAGTCCTAGGTCATTTACCTTCTCTGAACTTCCACCCACTCACCTGGAAAATACTAGAATAAACAAATCAATTCTGCAATTCTTTAGTTCTTCATTGAACCAGCATGCTTTCTCAAAGTCCTCTTTCAATGAAATACAATTTTTTAAAGATACTCTTTGGAGATATTCCATTGATAGACGCAGGTAATTACTCTTAGAGATAAAGGTGCAGGTGTCAACACTGAGGTAAAATTTGAATCCCAGGATAATTCCAGTCTCTGCTAAGGGTTCAAGAGTTTGAACAAAGTAAAATTAAGGATCCTGGCCTGTCAGAAATTTGTGAACTTCGGCTGCTCTACTCAAGTAGTGATTAATTTAGATTTGTATAAATTTGTGTTCATTCACAATCCCATATTCCCTCTTATGGCATAGCCCCCTACTTTTTCTTTGCAGAACGATTTGTTTCCCAATTCATATGGTCTTGCTAAGACTATCAGTCAAGACATCCCACCAACCTCCTCCAGCTGGTCAAGACTTTTGGGGGAATGTGAGTCTTGAGTGACACAAGGTTGCAAAAACAGCTGTAGCTGATTCCTTCTTTATTTATGGTATATTACAAACGCATTTTTAAAATATTTATTTTGAAATAATTATAGACTTACAAAACATTTACAAGAATAGGATAAAAATTCTCAAATACTTTTTACCCAGATTTCCCAAATGAAAACATTTTACAGCTTTTCTTTTCATCTCTGTTTCTCTTTTACTCTCTCTCTGTATCTACTTATCAATTATCTATCTATGTATTTATTTATTTACATCTATCATTCATATTCATCTACATCTATCTACATCTATCTAGTTTTCTGAATCATTTGATAGTAAGATATAGACAAAATAACCTTTTTTTTTTTTTTTTTTTTTTTTAGACAAGGTCTCACTCTATTGCCCAGGCTGGAATGCAGTGGTATGATCCTGGCTCACTGCAACCTCCATCTCCTGGGTTCAAGCAAGTCTCTTGCCTCAGCCTCCCAAGTAGCTAGTTTTACAGGTGCCCGCCACCACACCCAGCTAATTTTTGTACTTTTAGTAGAGATGGGGTTTCACCATGTTGGCCGGGCTGGTCTTGAACTCCTGACTTCAAGTGATCTACCCACTTTGGTCTCTGAAAGTGCTGAGATTACAGGCATAAGCCACCATGCATGGTCACAAAATATATTTTTTAATTGTAAGCATGTTAGTGTGTACTTCCTAAAAACAAGGACATTCTCTTATGTAACCATAGAAAAATTACAAAAATTAGAAAGTAATATTTATATAATATTCTTATGTAATCTACAGATTATATTCAAATTTTGCCTCGTTTCAATAATACCCTTTACATAGCTGCATCATTCCAGTAGTGGTTCTTTAAAGAAGAACCTCTACCATATCATTAATTCATTCTCCCAAGACGGCTGGAGCTCCTCTGATTTCTGCCCTTCATATGGCTTGATGGTTCAACATTTCTTTTGAATCTCTGGGCCACACTATGTAGAAGACATAGTTGTGTTTGCCAAATATGCTTGTGCATGCCTATATTTCTC
Source organism: Cebus imitator (assembly GCF_001604975.1). Lineage (NCBI taxonomy): Eukaryota > Metazoa > Chordata > Mammalia > Primates > Cebidae > Cebus > Cebus imitator. The sequence continues at coordinate 2,845,762 of NW_016107542.1, read as the reverse complement.
AGCCTCCTTATGTTTATATGGGTCCATATTGTTAGATATGGCCATGAGCTGTAAATGAAAGTGACATGGCACACTTAAGAGTGGGCATGGATTCTCTGGCTTACACTACTTTGATAACCCTAGAATTTCAAATTACCAAATGCAGGAGACTTGTTCTAAAGAGTTGTCACCATGATCTCAGACATTACAGAAATGAAAATATACATACTTGTCTTAAACCATGAGATTATGGGGTTGATTTGTTACCACAACATAGTTTAGTTTATACAAAGCAGATACCCAGTATCCTTCTAAAATTTTTCCTTGGTGTAAGTTAGCTAGGGTGGTCTTCTCAGTTCATGAAATTAATATACCATGGTTACTGTAACAGTCTCCTAGATGGTTTCATTGCTATATCTCTAGTCTCTGCTCACTCCAATACAACCTCCAAACTTCTGCCAGTGTAATCTTTGTACAATTTGGGATGGATCACTCACCTGTTCTCCACTGTTTACTGTATGAAGTGAACTTAAGATTCTTCCTAACCAGGTTAGCTCTATATTTTCTACCACCTTTTCTTTAGATGTATGTTGCTAGTCTTCATTTCCCCAGCATTAAGCTTTTACAGATAAGGAACAAAGTTGTGTTAATCTCTGTACTTCTCAGCCTTTGACATCAACTAGCACAGGGCATTTTCCCATTGGCTGTTGTTTCTATCTAAATGCATGGTCAAAATTTTCCATCTGTTTTCCTGACAGAAGCTCTCATCAGTGGGCAGGTGCAGATGAGATAAAATGCAAGGGGAGAGGCTGGGCAGAACTTCCACTCTGGGTTAACTCCCCAGTTCTACCACTTGCTACCCATACAATTACTTAACTCTGGAGAGCTTCATTTTCTTCCCATAGATTAAGGATGATCATAGTTAACTTGCAGGGTTTCTGGCACAGGATGCTGGGGGTACCAAGGAAAAAACAGTCACCCCCCTGTTCCTCTTAACAAACCAGAGATCAGGCAAAAAAAAAAAAAAAAAAAAAAAAACTGAACTCATGGCTTGTATGATTTGTAGATTAGCCTCTCAGTAAACTTAGAATTTATACTACAAACTGCTCGGCAAACTTTGTGAATTATGAGCTAGTTGAGGTGTTTCTAGTTCCAGATTTTTTTTTCAGAATTTCCTTTCCTTTCAGACAGAATATATGCCTTATGTAGAAACTATGATCTCCTGATTCTGAACCTTTGCACATTATGACAGAGAAGGGAAGCATTTTACAATAAAAATCAAGCATGTACTTCCTGACTAAAGCAGAGTTATTAGGAGGCAGTTCTTATAAAGGTTGGAAAGCTATACTGATATAAGTGTAGCTGCTACTAACAAGACATGTCTTCCACCGTATGAGCATTTATAAAATTGATTAAGCTTTATGTCAAGATGGAAAACTCATTAAAATTTCAAATGTAGAAAGCTTCAGGCTACATTTCTTAAATTGCAAAATATGATGGAAAGATACTTTTTAAAAAACCTAACCACATGGGATTTAAAAATACAATAAAACCAAAACTTTCCCAAATAATTATTTTATACATTTAAAAAATATTTGTAATAACAAAAATAGAGATGGGGTCTCACCATGTTGCCCAAACTGGTCTCAAACTCCTGAGCTCAAGTGATCCTCCTGTTTTGGCCTTCTAAGTGTAGGGATTACAGGCATGAGCCACTGCAACAGGCCAATAATTCTTAAGTGAATGAACTCTTGTGGTGAGGTCCCATATAAAAGCTATATGACTTCATAATCATTCATGTATGTATAATCAAGATAGGCTAGACTTCAATCACAATTCCAAAATATTGTTTCTTTATGGAACAAAAGGTTACTTCTACATCAAGGCATATATCCAAAGTAGTGTGGTGGCCAGGTATGGTGGCTCATGTCTGTAATCCTAGTACTTTGGAAGGCCAAGGCAGGAAGATCCCTTGAGCTCAGGAGTTCGAGACCAGCCTGGGCAACATGGGGATATCCTGTCTCAAGTTTTTTTTTTTTTTTTTCTTTTTTTAAACAACCCACAAAGTAAGCTGGTAACAAAATTTAGCATAGACGTCCAGGCTACTGGAAACTTCAATTCATCATGGTTCCAGGGATCAAAAGGGAATGATGATTCTCACACAGGCTCTTAGAGTTTCTGCCCAGAAGTGATATAAGTTACTTCGACTTTATTGTTCAGAACAAGTTATATGGTCATACCTACTTCAAACCAGAAAAAAAAATGCATCCCACAGCATGCCCAGAAGAAGCTGGAAATATCTGTAAATGTCTCTAATGACAAACACAATGTGTAAAAGAAAGAACGTGAGGCTGAAGTGGGGACATCACTTAAAGATCGACTGCCTGTAAGCCACTTTGTTCATTGGCTCAGCTTTGAGAAGTGGTTCAACTTCTTTGCCATCAGGAGATAATGAAGCTGTTGAGACACTTTCAGCCTCTGTGCTCACAGGCATGGGAATGGGTATGGTTGTTTGAGTAGCTGGGCTGGCCAACTCTACTTGTGTGGGTTTGTTGGGAGTGGATTTGCCCCAAGTTCTCAAGTTCTAGGAAAACACTAGATGATGTCATCCCTGATAGATGAATAGACAAATGGGACTGGGGAGTTAGCAAGGAACCAGATTATATCTGCAACTAAGGAGATTGTCTTAGAAGATAATCAACCTTAGGTGGGACAGGAAACAAGGAATCATATGAGAGCTTTAAGGAGATAACTTTAGTAACTGGTATCAGTCAAGGAAAGCAGGGCTCTATCAGAGTAAAATAGAAACAGGCTGGTTGCAGTGGCTCATGACTGTAATTTCAGCCCTTTGTGAAGCTGACATGGGAGGGTCACTTGAACCTAAGAGTTTGAGACCAGTCTGGGCAACACAGTGAGAGTTCATCTTTGCAAAAAATAATAATAGAAATACATTTAAAAAGGACAGACACAAACAGTGAAAAATATTGTAAAAGGGAACCAGAAAAAGAAGGACCAGAACATGGAACAGGCTGGTCTTAGGTGTTGAACAGAGGACTGGCCTTAGGAGGCTGGCTGCTTTCCATAACTCCTTAGCAAAAGAAGAGGTAAAGTCATCTGAGTCCTTGGGGGAGGATGTCCTCCATGAAGCCATCTAATGGAGAAAAAAATGTCAGCATTTCTTTCAGCAGATCAGCAGTATCTAGAGGCAAAAATCAGCCTAGAAGCAGACTGAGGTTCAGGAAGGGAGATTCGTGGTTACTTCTGAGCAAGAATGAAGAATTTAATTTTAATTTAACATTAGGTGAGATTCTGCTTGGGACAGCAGGCATAAAACAAGTACCGGTAGTACTTTGGGGTGAATGAAATAAGGTGAACATGTTGGTGGTAGTGTTGTGGTTGGGAGATAGTTCAGGGACCACTCCTCGTAGGAATAAGATTTGAACTATCTTAAAAGAAATTTAAGGTCAGGTGTGATGGCTCACTCCTGTATCAGGCATGGTGGCTCAAAACTGACTCAATCTTAGCACTTTGGGAGGCCAAGGCAGGAGGACTGGTTAGGCCAGAAATCTGAGACCAGCCTGAGCAACATAGTGAGACCTATCTCTATAAAAAATAAAACTAGCCAGGCATGGTGGCACATGCCTTGTAGTCCCAGCTACTCAGGAGGCTGGGGTGAGCGAATAATTTGAGCCCAAGTGTTTGATGCTGTAGTGAGGTGTGACTGTGCCACTGAATTCCAGACTAGGCAACAGGATGAGACCCTGTCTCTATTTAAAAAAAAAAAAAAGAAAGTAAGCATTATGGCATAGAGGTCCATTGCAGGCATAGGGTACATCATGAGCAGGGAGCAAGGGTAGCCGAATGAGAATCACTGGAGATGTTTGCAAAAGTTGGTGGATGTGTTTGTTGAACCACAAGCCATTCAGTGCAGCTGGAACCTAAGTACAGGCAAAGAGAGGTAGAAAGTGAGCTAAAGAAGGAAGCAGAGGTCACATAATGAAAGGATTTTCACATCATGAGAAAGAATTTGGGACCAGGCACAATGGCTCATGCCTGTAATCCCAGCCCTTTGGGGAGGTGAATCAGGTGGATCATCTCAGGTCTGGAGTTTGAGACCAGCCTGGCCAACTTGTTGAAACCCTGTTTCTTCTTAAAAAAAAAAAAAAATTAGCCAGGCATGGTGGTACATGCCTGTAATCCCAGCTACTTAGGAGGCTGAGGCAGGAGAATCACTTGAACCCAGGAGGTGGAGGTTGTAGTAAACAGAGACTGAGATCGTGCCACTGCACTCAAGCCTGGGTGACAGAGCAAGACTCCATCTCCAAAAAAAAAAAAAAAAAGAATTGGATGTTTCCCTGCTGTCTTAGTCCACTTGGGCAGCTACAATAAACTACCTTACACTTGGTTATTTGTAGATAATAGAAATTTATTTCTCATGGTTCTGGAGGCTGGGAAGTCTAAGATCAAAGCATCAGCAGATTCAGTGTCTGATGAAAGCATAGGTCTCTCTTTCATCGATGGTGCCACTGGGTGCAACCTCACATAATGGAAGCAGGCAAGGGTGCCTCCTTCAACTTCTTTTATAAGGGAAATAACCCCATTCATGAGAGAAGAGGCCTCATGGCTTAATTATTTACTCAAAGACCCCACGTGTTAATACCACCACCATAGAATTTCAACATGAATTTTGGAGGGACACATTCAGACCAGAACACCTGTATATCAGAGATTGCAACCTGCTAAACCACGGGCTGGTTTTGACCGTCAGATATTTTGTTTGGCAACACAACATTATCTTAAAAATTGAAATATAATTTAAAAATTGAGAGATTTCATATAACAAAAAATCTATAATTTTGGTCTTTCTAGGGAAAATGAGGAAGTCTGGGAATCCAGGGCCTATATTCTGATATGGTGAAAACTACCTGGAGATAAATATAAGCTGTCCTCTTGGATGGGACAGGTCCATTTCCAGTTTCCTACAGTCCCCACCATGCTGTTGATTCCTCAACTAGCAACCAGCTTCTCTCTCTCCTTTTAACTGCGTGGCCCTCATAGTGGAGTGTGTACTTGAGGATTCAGACATCTGCATGGAAAGTTTGAGTTGCCCCTAACATGCTGTGTCCGTGAGTAGGTCATTTGGTCCCTCTTGTCCTCAGTTTTCTCTAGTTTATTTTTATTACTTATTTTTATTTTTAGAGTGGTGCAATCATAGCTCACTGGAAGCTTGAATTCCTAGGCTCAAGCAATCCTCCCACCTCAGCTCCCTAAGTAGCTGGGACTACAGGTGTGTGCTACCATGCCTGGCTAATTATTTTTATTTTTACTTATTGTAGAGACAAGATCCCACTATGTTGCCCAGGCTGGTCTTGAATTCCTGGCCTCAAGCAACCTGCCAGCCTCAGCCTCCCAAAATGCTGGGATTATAGGCATGAACCACCACATCTGGCCTAGGCAAATTTATTTCTATTGTCACTTCCTGCTTCGTCACTCTATGACTTTATATAATAAAAATAGTGATGAAAAATGCTATAGTACTTTACAGTTTTCAAAGGTTTCATATACATTTCTTACAGCCTTTGTTAGATAAAATGTTCCTGATAGAACACATGAAAAAAATGAAGTCAGTGAAGTGAAGAAACAAATCCTGTGCCTTTTCTCCCATACTTTATTGCATCACTGTGCCATGCTTGAATTTCCATCTTTTTAATATTCTCCAGAGCTGATTCATAATGATTAAAATAATGAAATGCAACCAACTAGCATATATGAGATAAAATGTATGAGCTGTAACTCCAAGGCAACGGGAGAGGTTCCACGTGAAAAACAAAAAATAGTCATGTATTTTTTAACCCTCATGTTTCTTGTAAGATGCTTTGACATCTTAGGCAAGAAGGAGCTGAACTGAGCCCCTATGGAGGTTTTCACTTACCTCTTTTCAGACAATTTATCCAAGCCTGAAATCTTTGAAGCAATTTTGTAATCAAGTCTGAAAACAAAATTTCAATCCCCAGATGCAGCAAATCCTGTATAGTTAGAGAGAGTGGGTGTGTGTAAGGAATGCAAATGCCACTGCTTCCATACACCCCAGGGACTTTGGCTCTACTTACGTGTTCATCTGAAGGGAGTGGAAGATGGCTTGCTTTCTTCATGATAACCAACAAAGTTATCAGATTACCAGACCTGCAAAATCACATCAGCAGCCAGATATTTTACTTCATATGTAGGTGAGTTTGAAGTTGTTGGAATACAAAGCAATTACAGGAATCTGGCTTAATAATTTGCATATGACAGACAGATTAGAACCAAGAGCTTGTCATTCTGTTCATTCAAAAAGTGTGTATACTGAAAGATAATTGAGCTAATGATGTTAACTAACTCAGACAGGAAGGTTGGGGTAAAACATAAGCTGAACATATGATTACATAATATCTCTGATGGAGAGGATAGAAGGACATTGCTTAGGTGTCTTTATTATTGTGTATGATAAGCATAGTAATTGTTATGCTGTTCTTGTGAGTTAGGATCAGTGTATATTTTATTTAGCAGAAGACCGTTTGTATGTCTTTGTATGCTGATTGGTAGAAGGGCATTCTGAACTGAATGAAAACTGGATCACATTTCAGACAAATAGCTCCCTTCACTTTGTTCTGGTCATCACTTCTACGAATGATCACCAGATCAAGAGGTTACTCTTCTTTTGACCATGATCCCACCCCTTAATCCTTTCCTTGTTGGGGTGTCTGCTCTGTGGTGGATCATCAACATATTACACAGCTTTAGTCGAGACTCTTTGACTGTAATGTAGAGAAACCTGAGATATAACCTCTCTACAGCAGGACAATAGATACAGACACACACAGTGGAATTATAGAGTGTCAACCTGAGACAGATTAACATAATTTTGACATGAGTCAAGCTTTTTGACACCAGGCCCGCTAAGCTATTTCTTTTTGCATTTGGGAAAAACAAGGGCCTTTCTAAGTTCCTGGGCAATCTGGAATTTAAGTAAAAGCTGCTTTCTTTGCAATCATTTGACATATAAGCTTCTTATTTCTTTTCCTGTTTCCCACAGCCACTTCTTGAACTGGAAACGTGCTTTGCAAGTGACTTTTTTAACAGTGTGCTCTTGCTTCCTTTCATGTCATCTTACTTCCCTTTTCAACCCTGGTTACCTTCTTCTTCATGATTACTCCCTCCTATATTGGTCTCCTTAAATGGGTGACACTGCTTTCCCTTGATCGTTCTGTCTGACCTTAAGAACCTGCATCTTCATTGTTTATTTTTCTGTTAGTCAACTTCTAATTTATGATGAATGAGAATTCTCTTTCTCATTCATTCATTCATTTTATTTTCTCATTCATTCTTTCATTCATTCATTCTAGGGAGATAAGAGGCTTCCGGTCAAATTGGAAAAGTAAATTTATATTTCAATACTTTCTCACTGCTCTATAATGTAGACATGGATAGAAAAAATTAAAGAAAGTCTTTGCTTATCAGAAATGAACAATGTAAGCATTGAGTGGTTCTGGAATTACAGGCTTGCCTCTAGAAGCAGACAGTAGCTTGTTACTGGAAGCAGGGACTCAAGAATGTTCCATGAGAGTTGGAGGCCTGGACACAAATTTGTTACTTGAAACTAGGTACTGGAATGGGACTCAATGTTACATAAAAGAAGGTTAGGGGGTGGGAAACTGCTACCAATCAATGCTTGGAGCCTGTACATCCTGGCAAATGCATGACTTGAGAGGTGGGAGGACACAAACTTAAGAGCTTCACCAGCAGCTGAAACTAGCTGCCTGCTGACTCAGTGCCTAGATTTGTAATACCCCAATTATCACCCTAGGGAATCTCCTTATGAGCTTGTGTTCTGGATTGAGGTCTGGGAAACTAGATGGAGGCAACTTCAAAACTCCTATAGTGAGGGAAAGCAAAAAGGGAGAAAGAAAATGAAAACAAAATCCATTCAATTTAAAATAAGCCTTATTTTAATAGCTGTAAACATGTAAAGGAATCTAATGGTAAAAGGAAATGGATTAATAACCAGTAAGATTAATTTATTAATTTTATTTTATTAACCTAGTCAGACCAAGACTTTGAACTATATATGTTTAAGATATTTAAGGAGAAAAAGGAAGGCATAAAATTTATGAAAAATAAGAAATCATAAAATAAAAGCAACACAAATGAAATCTGAAATGAAATGAATTAGAAATTTTGGAAAGTAGAGCACTGTTTCGCTTATTATCTGGTTGTGTTTTCCTTCCAAAATTCTGGAATACTCAGGGTGGTAAACTTGCCACTGGATGGTTGCCAGTTGAAATTTTTTGGGGGGTGGGAGGGAAGAGAAGCCAGAGAACTTTTGAAAAGATAAACTAAATCAGTAAACCTTCATCTAGACTAAGACAGAAAAAGAGAAGACCCAAATAAATAAAATTAGAAATGAAAAAGGAGACATGACAACTGATGCCAGAAAAGCACAAAGGATCATAAAAGACAATTATGAACAATTATACACCAACAAATTGAAAAATCTACAAGACATAGATAAATTCCTGGGCACATGTAACCTACCAATACTGAATTGTGAAGAAATAGAAAATCTGAAAAGCTCAATAATGAATAAGAAGATTGAGTCAGGAGTAAAACGTCTCCCATCAAAGAAATGCCTGGAATCTGATGGTTTCACTGTGAATTCTACCAAACATTTAAAGAATAACTAATACTAGCTCTTCTTAAACTATTCCAAAAAATTGAAGAACAGGAAATTTTCCTAACTCTTTCTATAAGGCAAATATTACCTTGATACCAAAACCTAACAAAGACAACAACAACAAAATTATGGCAACCTGTGTTAGCTGGCTCATGCCTGTAATGGCAGTACTTTGGGAGGCCTAGGCAGCAGACCACTTGAGCCCAGGAGTTCCAGAACAGCCTGAGGAACATGGCCAAACCTCGTCTCTACAAAAAATACAAAAATGAGCTGGGTTTGGTGGTGAGCACCTGTAATCCCAGCTACTCTGGAAGCTGAGGTGGAAGGATGGCTTGAACTCGAGAGGTAGAAATTATAGTGAACCAAGATCACACCACTGCACTCCAGCCTGGGTGATAGAGCCAGATCTTGTCTTTAAAAAAAAAAAAAAAAAAAAAAAAAAAAAAAAAAAAAAAAAAAAAAAAAAACCCACCACCAACAAAAAACAACACCTACTAGCCAATATCCCTGATGAATTTTGACACAAAACCCTTCAACAAAACAGTGGCAAATCAAATTTAACAACACTTTGAAAAGATTATTTACCATGATCAAATGAGATCAAGATGAATCCATTTCAGGCAAGTGAGGATGGTTCAATAGATGCAAATCAATAAATGTGATTCATTAACAAAATGAAGGACAAAAACCATATGATCATTTCAAAAGATGAAGAAAAAGCATTTGACAAAATTCAACATCACTTAATCACTTAGGTATTATACCAGCAAATTAGGCACAGAAGGAATGTGCCTCAACACAATAAAGGCCATGTATGACAGACCCACAGCTAACATCTATTGGATAGGGAAACACTGAAAGCTTTTACACTAAGATTTGGATAAGGCAAGAATGCCCATTTTTACCACTTTTATTCAACATAGTACTGGAAATTCTAGCTAGAACAGCTGGGCAAGAGAGAAAAAATAAAATGTATCCAAATTGGAAAGGAGGAAGTAAAATTATCCCTGTTGGCAAACAGCATGATCTTACATATAGAAAATCCTAAAGACTACACCAAAGGATCATTAGAACTAATAAATGCATTTAATAAAGTTGCAGGATATAAAGTCAATACACAAAAATCAGGAGCTTTCCTATATGCTAATAGTAAACTATCTGAAAAAAAATTAAGAAAACAATTTCATTCATATTAGCTACCAAAAATACCTAGAAATAAATTTAACCAAGGAAGTGAAAGATCTTTACAATGAAAACAACAAAAAACTGAGGAAAGAAACTGAAGACTACACAAGTAAATGAAAAGATACCCTGTGTGCATGAATTGGAATAATTAATAGTGTTAAAAATGTCCATATTACCCAAACTGATCTACAAAATCAATGCAACCCCTGTCAAAATACCAATGACATGTTTCATGGAAACAGAAAAATTTCTAAAATTTGAATGGAACCACAAAAATCTTGAATAGTCAAAGCAATTCTGAGCAAAAAGAACAAAACTGAAGGTATACCACTACCTGATTATAAAATATACAACAAAGCTAAAATAACCAATAAAAACGGACAAACCAATGGAACAGAATAGAGGGCCCAGAAATAAATACACAATTTATAGCCAACTGGTATTCATCAAAGCTGCCAAAAGCACATTTTGGGAAAGGTCAATCTTCAAAAATTGTGTTAAGAAAACAGGATATCCACATTCAGAAGAAGGGAATTAGACCATCATCATATAAAAAATGAATTCAAAATGGATTAAGGACTTAAATCTAAGACCCCAAATGATGAAGCTGCTGTAAGAAAACATTGGAGAAATGCTTTATGACATGAATATTGGCACTTTTTTTTTGGATAAGCCCTCAAAATCACAGGCAACAAAAGCAATATTGGAAAAATGGGATTACAGCAAACTAAAAAACTTCTGCACATCAAATAAACAATTAGTAGAGCAAAGAGACAACTTATAGACTGGAAAAAAATTTTTGAAAACTATGCATCTGACAAGAGGTTGATATTCAAAATATGAAAGGAACTCAAACAACTCAATAGCAACAAACCAACCCTATTTCAAAATGGGCAAAAGACTTGAACAGACACTTCTTAAAAGAAGATCTGTAGGCTGTGTATGGTGGCTCATTCCTGTAATCCCAGCATTTTGAGAGGCTGAGATAGGCAAATTGCTTGAGCTCAGGAGTTCATGTCTAGCCTGGGCAACATGGTGAAACCTTGTGTCTACAAAAACACTCACAAAAATTAGCCTAGTATGGCAGCATGTTCCTCTAGTCTCAGCTGCTTGAGAGGTTGAGGTGGGAGGATCACCTGAATTGGGGAGTTGAGGCTGCAGTGAGTTGTAATTACACCACTGCATTCCAGTCTGAGCAACAGAGTGTGACTCTGTCTCAAAAAAAAAAAAAAAAAAAAACCCAAAAACCAAAAGCCAAAAAACAACTGCATAACCTCGTGTGAAATCTAAACAAGCTATTCTCATAGGAGAGAGTAGAATGGTGGTTACCAGAGACTGGAATGGTTATGAAAAAGAGAGGATGAGGAGATGTTGGTTAGAGGAAATATCATCAATCACACAGTTAGATTGGAGGAGTAAAAAAATTTTGCCCAGAATAGGCAAACATATAGAAACAGAAACTAGACAAGTGATTGCCTGTGCCCAGGGGGTACTGGGGCGAAGATAGGAGGAGAAGAAGAGAAATGGGGAAATTACTGCTAATGGTTGTGGAGTTTCTTTATTGGATGATGAAAATGTTCTAAAATTGATCATGTTGATGGTTGCACAGCTCTGTGAACATACTAAAAACATTGGAGTGTACATTTTATATGGGTGAATTGTATGATATGTGAATTATGTCTCAATAAACGATTTTAAAAATAGCAATTTTGGAAAATAAAAAAAATACAGCTTTTGTAATACAAAAATTTTATACTTACAAGGATGATTAGGGATTTGAAAGGTAGTACTGAAGAATGCCCTCAGCATGCAGCAGAGAGAGAGAAAAGGGTAAAACATGAAAGCATGTTGAAGAGACAACAGATGCTAGGTGGTGAGGAATCAGCATTAGCCATAACATTTTAATGGCACATTATAGCCCCATGTATATAACTCTTAAAAGCTGGTCAAGCAGTGCTATATTTGAAGAAAACTGACATATAGAGTAGGATTATACAAAACATGTATATTAGTCTGTTCCCATGCTGCTAATAAAGACATACCTAGGACTGGGTGATTTATAAAGGAAAGAGGTTTAATAGACTCACAGTTCCATGTGGCTGGGGAGGCCTCACAATCATGGCAGAAAGTGAAGGGGAAGCAAGGCATGTCCTACATGGCAGCAGGCAAGAGAGAGCTTGTGCAGATCTCCCATTTATAAAACAACCAGATCTCGTGAGACTTATTCACCATTATGAGAACAGTATGGGGAACCTACCTACATGACTCAATTATCTTGACCTGGCCCTGCCCTTGAAAAGTGGGGATTATTACAATTCAAGGTGAGATTTGGGTGGGGACACACAGCCAAAGCATGTCAACGTGCAAAGTAAGAAAAACACCAAATTCAGGATAAGCTATTTCTTCTGATGTGAGATGAGATGAAGGTGAGAAAGTCTTCACACTGCCACTCTCTCATCATCCTTTTGACTCGTTCCACCCTCCTTAGGAAAATGATTATTGGGTGGAGAGGCTTCACTGGGACATGAACAAATGATGTCTATTTGTCATTTCACCTTTAATTGCTTTTGATTAATATAACCTTCATTACTAAAACATTTTAGCTGTATCTGTAATTTTTTCTTTAGATATTACATATGTAAGCAAAATATTGCAAAACATTAAGATTCATTAGGATGTCATGAGGGGTACTTGAGCATTCATAATTTTAACCTCATTATTATACTTCTGTGTAGAATGGAAATATTTTATTTAAAAATAAATTTCCAAAATACAAAAGAAGCCATTTAGTTAGCATAGTGTTCAAAGCACTGGTTCTGGAGTTATGTTTCTTGGGGTTATTTTCTACCTCCTCAACTACAGTTGACCATTGAACAACATAGGAAATTAGGGGCACCAACCCCCTATGCAGTCAAAAATCCACATATAACTTTTAACTCTCTGAGAACTTTACTACTAATAGGCCACTGTTGAACAAAATCCTTGTTAGAAACATAAACAGTCAATTAACACATATTTTGTATGTTATATGTGTTATATACTGTATTCTTACAATGAAGTAGCTAAGAAAAGAAAATGCTATTAAGCTATGTGCAGAAAGCAGAAACTGGACCCCTTCCTGACACCTTACACTAAAATTAACTCTAGATGGATTAAAGACTTAAATAGAAGACCTAACACCATAAAAACCTTAGAAGAAAACCTAGGCAAAACCTTTCAGGACATAGGCATAGGCAAGGACTTCATGACTAATTCACCAAAAGCACTGGCAACAAAAGCCAAAATGGATAAATCGGATCTAATTAAACTCCAGAGCTTCTGTACAGCAAAAGAAACAATCATTAGAGTGAACCAGCAACCAACAGAATGGGAAAAAATTTTTGCAGTCTACCCATCTGACAAAGGGCTGAGATACAGAATTTACAAAGAACTAAAACAGATCTACAAGAAAAAAACAAACAAGCCCATTCAAACGTGGGCAAAGGATATGAAAAGACACTTTACAAAAGAAGACATACATGAGGCCAACAAACATCTGAAAAAATGCTCATCATCACTGGTCATTAGAGAAATGCAAATCAAAACTACATTGAGATACCATCTCACGCCAGTTAGAATGGCGATCATTAAAAAATCTGGAGACAACAGATGCTGGAGAGGATGTGGAGAAATAGGAACAGTTTTATACTGTTGGTGGGAGTGTAAATTAGTTCAACCATTGTGGAAGACAGTGTGGCGATTCCTTAAGGACCTAGAAATAGAAATTCCATTTGACCCAGCAATCCCATTACTGGGTATATATCTGAAGAATTATAAATCATTCTACTATAAGGACACATGCACACTAATGTTCATTGCAGCACTGTTTACAATAGCAACGACCTGGAACCAACCCAAATGCCCATCGATGATAGACTGGACAGGGCAAATGTGGCATATATACACCATGGAATACTATGCAGCCATAAAAAACGATGAGCTTGTGTCCTTTGTAGGGACATGGATGAAGTTGGAAACCATCATTCTCAGCAAACTGACACAGGAACAGAGAATCAAGCACTGCATGTTCTCACTCATAGGCAGGTGTTGAACAATGAGAACACATGGACACAGGGAGGGGAGCATCATACACTTAGGTCTGTTGTGGGGAGGACTAGGGGAGGGACAGTCTGGGGGTAGGGAATTGGCGAGGGATAACATGGGGAGAAATGCCAGATATAGGTGATGAGGATGGAGGCAGCAAACCACATTGCCATATATATACCTATGTAACAATCCTGCATGTTCTTTACATGTACCCCAGAACCTAAAATGCAATAAAAAAAATATATATATGAAAGAAAATCATAAGAAAGAGAAAATATGCTTACTATTCATTAAGTAGAAGTCGATCATTGTAAAGGTCTTCATCCTCACTGATTTCACAGGCAGTAGGCTGAGGAGGAGGAGGAAGAGGTGGGGTTGGTCTTGCTGTCTCAGAGGTGGCAGAGGCAGAAGAGGTGGTGGAGGTGGAGGGGAGGCAGAGAAGGCAGTCACACTTGGCATAACAGTTTTTTTTTTTTTAAATTTTTTCTCTCTTTTTCTTCCCACTTGATATCTGAAAGTTTTATTGAAAAAATTCTGCGTATAGGTAGACCCAGGCACTTCAAGCCCATGTTGTTCAAAGGTCAACTAAAATAGTTTTGTAACTCTTTAAAGTTTGGACCCACTGCCAAATCTCTCTCTTTGCCTCAGTTTCCTCATCTGTAAAATAGATGCCATTATGGTGCCTAATTCTTGGACGTATTTGGGGATTAAATGAAATTTATCTATCTATCTATCTATCTATCTATCTATCTATCTATCTATCTATCTATCTATCTAATCTAGCTAGCTAGCTAGCTTGCTATCTGACCTGTCTATCTATCTAGATATACATACAGTCAAATATCTAGAAAATTTAGAAAATATGAATACATAAAAAGCATAAAACATTCTCATTCAAATAATATAAATATTTTGATGGCTAAACCTGCTGTCTTTTATTTCATTGTGGTTGTGCATATAAATATAATAAACCCAAGACCTCCATGTGGTTTGGGGTCCAGCAATCAAAAGTAATATTTAAAGAACTCAAATTCTTCATTGCCACTTTTCCAAGACCATGAAAGGATTCAAATACATTTTCATAATAAACTTTAAAGACTCTCTTCCTCTTCTATTCTGTTTCCTCATATCCTGATGCTGTTCCACACCCCCTAGATAAATTCTTCCTTTTCCCCAGCTCAAGATACTTTTTCTCTATACTCCTACTGTAGCACTTTATTATGTAGATTTAGTTGTCCTTTTGGTGGAAGTCTTGCTCCTTTTTCTTCCTCTTTAGTTCCTGTTCTCTATCCATTATTCTGATTACACATCACAAAACATAAATAATTTGGCTGAGAAAACAAGGCAAATTCTTGCCTTCTCTCTCTCTCTCTCTCTCTCTCTCTTTTATTTGAGATGCGGTCTCACTCTCTTGCCTGGGAGGAATGCAATGGTGCAATCTCAGCTCACTGCACCCTCCACCTCCTGGGTTCAAGCAATTCTCCTGCCACAGCCTCCTGAGCAGCTGGGATTACAGGTGCCCACCACCACGCCCAGCTAATTTTTTGTATTTTTAGCAGACACAGGTTTCACTATGTTGGCCAGGCTGATCTCAAACTCCTGACCTCAGGTCATCCACTCACGTCGGTCTCCCAAACTGCTGGGATTACAGGCTGAGCCACTGGGCTTAGCCCTTGCCTTCTCTTAAGATAATATGTCACTGATGGGGATGGTGAAGGTAGCTTGAGGGTCATGGCGGCAGTGATATGAGGAACCTGAGCAGACAAAGATTGAATTCACTTTGAAGGTAGAATGTGAATATCATCGTGTTACAATTTTATCTTATTTCCTACTAACACAAGCTGATATTGTTTATAGTAATTTAAAACTAACTTTTAATATATTACAAATATTTCCTTTGTCTGTAACATTTTTCTATACCACCATTTTTCTTTGCATAATATCCCATAATATGTATTGAACATTTCCCTATAGTTGTTTCCAATTTTTTTATTACAAAGCTTTGTGATCATCTTCATAGATGTAATTATGTTTATACATAAATTCTTAGAAGAAGCATTGTTGAGTCCAAAGATACAGCAAATGTCTTAAATATGTCAGCATTAGTTCTGTGAGCTACAAATGAGCTTTTTCAAATATTAACATTTATAACTAATATTCTTAATATATTACAACGCACAGATAATTTAGGGAAGATTTTTATTATCAGTTATTGTCTCAACTTTCTCTGCAGAGATTTAAATATAAGAGTCTTTAGAGAAATGATAAATCTGTCTTTAAGTACTGGACAGATCCAGGATGGTACAAAAATTAATATCCAAGGACCTTTGTAAAACAATGCCTTTTGATGATCTTGTGACAAGAGTCAGAAGATCATCATCCAATGCAGAGAAGACAAAGAATTGGTCTGGCAGACTGAGAAATGTGCTTCACTTGCAAGTGAAGAAGCGAGGATCTGCTCAGCTCCCAGAAACTCTGCCTCTTGATTAGTCATCCTGAGACTTTACCCAGCCTTCCTTCTGTCTGCTGCTGCTGAGTTTCATAATGCCATTCGATCTACACTATAATCCCATTCAATCTATACTATAATCCCATTCAATTTATACTATCCATTATAATTATGAATGTGAAACAGACAATGAGGAGAGGAGAGAGTCATTGGGGAGTGGGAAAAGGAGAAGGGAAAAAGCAAGCAAAGAAAGTTTCTGTCAGACCAAGCATTCAGTCATTGAGAAGAAGAATCTGGAGTTCTTCAGGTTGACCATATTCATTCTCTGTCAACTAGCTCAAAGAATCTTATCTCCAAGGTGTTCCAGAGAATTGTCTGTGAGAGAAACATTGATGCTTCTGCTGTATTAATGATTGTGAACAACCCAAACCCAACTTTGAGTCCAAATCATACAATTTGGTACTTGACAGCTTTATTTTACTTTTTGAGTATATACTCTTGTTTTTCCAATGACTTAATAATTTATTGGTGGCCTGGATCACATCTTCTTTGAATCTCTCTGTAGCACCCAGCTCAGCACTGGTCTCACATGGGTTGTAGTCAGCATCCC
This sequence comes from Cebus imitator, assembly GCF_001604975.1. Lineage (NCBI taxonomy): Eukaryota > Metazoa > Chordata > Mammalia > Primates > Cebidae > Cebus > Cebus imitator. The sequence goes on along the minus strand of NW_016107542.1, from coordinate 2,828,740 downwards.
ACTTGCTTAAAATGGGCATTAGAATGAACCCCCCTCAATGTCAGGATTTTTAAATTTTAACTTAATGGAGTGAGAAAAACTAAATGTCTTCTAGGGAAATTGTAATCAAACTTCAAGACACACTGGAGATCTGTAAGGAAGAAGAACTAGCTTACATCTGGGTTGAGGGGAGTCTTGGAAAATACACAACCTGTAGAGATTTCTTCACCTCCATGTATCCATCTACTCATCCATCCATCCATCCATCCACCCACCCATCCACTCACCCACCTATTCATCCCCTCAGCAAACATTACTTGAATATACATAACCCTCCCTAATCACATGCTTTGGGTATTTGCTGGTTTCCCGGCCTGAGATGCTATTCTCTCACTCTCCCCAAAACTTCTATTATTTTTAATGTTTCAGCTCAGATACTATCTCTTAAGAAAGATGTTTTTGACTGCATAGTTTTAGGTGCATCTTTTCTTATGTACTGCTTTGACTTGGACATACTCCCATAAAATAAATTATAATATTGTCATGTTAACACTTGTTTCAGGTCTGATCCCTACAGACTAGTTCTGCTATCACTAACACCAGTAGAGTAAGTATCTGATATACAGCAGGTGCTTGAAAATATATACAATATATGTGGAATAAATAAATGGACAAATAACTGTGTACATTAAATGTTAAAATGTGGCAATGGCCTCAGTATTCCAAATTTTGAGGCTTTTTACACAATTGCAATTTAGGTAGACCACTCTTAAATATCAGAACAAATTGCTCCACCAGCAAGTGGAAGCAGGGATTTCTGTGCAAAAGCCAGCCAAAATCAAGCTTTCAACACAGATGGGCTCTGACAATAAGCCCAATAGGTTTGCATCACTTAGAGATAAGTAGTTCTTTTTAGGGATCTAGAAATGAAGGCCTAGCTAAACATACTTCTGACTTCATAGTTTCACCTTATGCAAATCATTTCTCAGTATCCAAATGAGTTGGCAAAAAAAGGAGTTCATATATATATATATATATTTTTTTTTTTTTAATATGGAATGCTTCACGAATTTGCATGTCATCCTTGCGCAGGGGCCATGCTAATCTTCTCTGTATCGTTCCAATTTTAGTATATGTGCTGCCGAAGCGAGCACAGGAGTTCATATTTTATCACGGCACGCCCTTCCAGGAATTTCAGTAGTTGGCTGTAAATCTCTGTATGTGTTAACTTAGAAACTTCTCTATGAAACCTCATTTTATTTATGTATTTGTTTTTGAGATAGAGTCTCGCTCTATTGCCTAGACTGGATTGAAGTGGCTTGATCTCTGCTCACTGCAACTTCTGTTTCCCAGATTCAAGTGGTTCTTCCACCTGAGCCTCCTGCATAGCTGGGACTACAGGTGTGTGCTACCATGCCTGGCTAATTTTTGTATTTTTAGTAGAGACGGGGTTTCACTATGTTGGCCAGGCTGGTCTCAAACTCCTGACCTCAGGTGATCTGCCTGCCTGGCCTCCCAAAGTGTTGGGATTACATGTATGAGCCACCATGCCTGGACATTTTAGATTAAGATCATGATAATCAGAGCAACATTTATATAGCTCCATAGCTGAACTATTTTCTGGGCATATTGAGTAAAACAATTCTCCTTTGTAGATAGGTAAGGGTTCTAAACACCTGGGAAGCAGGCTTCTGTGAACCAGGCTGGGACTTGAACTCTCATTGCTTACACTGTGTTAGAAAACATAGTCTGTCTTTCAAACAATGATTTTACAAACATTTTTGGAACACAAGACTTGTGTATGTAGTTCTCAACAAAGTTACATGGCTCCCTGTTGCCGCTGAACATCTGAACTTTAAACCTGGCGTTTGAAGACTTCTTACCTTTCCAGACTTACCTCTTATGATGCTCCACAAAGCTGTGTTATGGCCAAACTGAACTACATGTGCTTAGTCAGCCTACAATGCTTTCTTGCTGCTATGCATTTGTTCATGCTGTCCCCCAACTTTTGTTTGTTAAAAGCCTACCCTAGCTTTAAGAATCAACTGGCCTTTCCTGATCAATTAAAAATGACCGCTTCTTCCTGTGAGTACTAAAGGTACTTTATCATTTAAAAATGATGACAGTTGTCATTTATTGGCAACTCCTATACACTGACCTTTGCACGAGGCACTTTACAAACATTGTTTAATATAATCATCATGGCATTGTATGGGGATAGGCATTAATTTCAGATGTGTCTCTTTCGTGGCACTCTCCCTTTCTCTACTGACTTGCCAAATGCACAGGAGAACAATGTTTGAGTGCAGAAGTCAACAAACTGGCTCATGGGGCAAATCGGTCCTGCTGCCTGTTTTTGTAAAGCAAGTTTTACTGGAACACAGCCATGTCCATTCATGTACATATTACCTATGGCTGCTTTTGTGCTACGGTGGCAGAGTTAAATAGTTGTGACAGAGACCATAGCGCACACAAAGCCTAAAATAGTTACTGTATGGCTTTTTTTTTTAAACAGAATTTTGCTCTTGTTGCCCAGGCTGGAATGCAATGTTGCCATCTAGGCTCACTGCAACTTCCACCTCCTGGGTTCAAGTGATTCTCCTGCCTCAGCCTCCCAAGTAGCTGGGATTACAGGTGTGCGCCACCATGCCTGGCTAATTTTGTACTTTTAGTAGAGATGGGGTTTCACCATGTCTGTCAGGCTGGTCTTGAACTCCTGACCTCAAGTGATCCACCCACCTCAGCCTCCCAAAGTGCTAGGATTACAGATGTGAGCCACCCCACCCAGCCCTACATGGCTTTTTACAGAAAACATTTGCCAGCCACTGAACTAAGTATGGTGGAACCACAGGATAAAAAGATCCTGACTCCCTGATTGACTAGGTAGAGCAAAACTCCCCATCCCCCCAATCATCCTACCAATCTACACTGAACTGTAATACAAGTAAGAAACAAGTTTTTATTCTGTTAATACACTGAAACCTCCTAGTTATTTTTTCCTGTATATAGCCTGGCTTCACTAATAGAAGAGCAAAGTAAGGTTGCTAACTATCTGGAAGGCAACCAAACAATTCCTGTATCCATGATTCACGAATATGTGAAAGTTATTGCTAAATTATTCCATTGGCATCAAATGTCTTTTAAAATTAGAGGAGGATAAGGGAAATTCTAAGACCTCAAAATTTTGTGCCTTTTGTTTTTTGGAATGTGCCCCACAAAATAACTTTCATGAAGTGAGTGGTGATTGGGTTGCTGGTGATTTAACTGAGTCAGTAAGAACTGTAGCAAAAAAGACACAACAATTTTTGATCCATGTATTTTGTTGGGGTTCAATTGAGGAAGGAAAGATGTACAAAATATGTGAAGTTCTTCTGTATGCCAGGATCCTCCAGAGTTAGAGGAACTGAAACTGAGGAGCAGATATTCACTTCTCATAGCTTCTCTCTTGGAAGAGCAGTTTGTGACATCCTTTTATTTCTTTAATGAGAAATGAACCCAGAGATAAATATGAACTTTCCCATGGTCTCTGGCATGTTGAAAGTGACTACAGTGCCCAAATGGTAATTTGAATTAAGTAAACAACATTTATCTGCTTATCTTTGGATTGTATTTTCTTTGAAAGGAGAATAGCATTGTCAGTAATTTATACATTCTCCAGTGGCCATGGGGCACCTAACCATTGCCTTCCTATGTTCTGATAAATCAAAGAACAACTAGCAAGAGGATAGATATCTTCATTCTGTGAGATATCTATCCTCTTGCTAGTTGTTCTTTGATTTATCAGAACATAGTGATCTTGAAACCATAAAGCCAGTTATAAATTAACTGATCCTAGCTTCTCAGTTTCATGGAATCATCAAAGTTCAAGTTGGATAACTATTGCTAAGATTGTTTATGAGGGCCCTGCCCAAATATTTTCCATGGAAGACATAAGCACAGGTAACTACTGGCAACAGTGCAGCTTCTCAGCTGATCTCCCTTTCTTCTGGACTGGGGGCTGCAAAGTGGTATCCACAATCTGCATTCCTCCTGCAGATATGTTATGCATGATCCATATAGTATTTCAAAATCAGAAAAACTTAACACAAAAATGGAGCTTTGAACTTCTCTAAAAGAAATAGGATGACCTAAAAATACTGGACCCATAGTCTCATGCATTAATGATAAGTTGGATCTAGAAATAGATGGGCATGCGCCTTCTAGCTTGGTGTGGTTTCCAATGCCCTCTCTTACCTTAGCTTTGGCCTGCTAGTTCTTACATTTCCTTACTGGAATCTGTAGGCATCTCATTCCTGGATCTCATTCCTGTGCTCCTTGCTGTCTCCTCTGCTTGTCTCAAAGTTTTGTTTGTTTTATGGTGTGTGTGTGTCTTTTAATAGAAAGAGGACAGAATTTGGATTCAGATAACCTGTATTGGCATCTTAGATCTACCATTTTTTGACCCTGAACACAAGTTATTTGATGTCTCTAGTTTCCTTGTCTATAAAATACCTAAAGCAAAAGATGGAGTATTCAGAACATTAGCCAAGGTAATGCCTGAAAAACCTGCTTTAGATTCAGGCCTTCATCTTTTCCTGTAGGGCCACTGCATCAGTCTTCACCTTGGTCACCCTGCATACAGTTTCATCACTCCTCAATTCCATAATTTTAAATGTTTTGTTTAGTTTAGAAATGTGTTGAGCACTCACTCTGTGTCTGATGCAGAGCTGGGGATTCAATGTTTGGTGAAAACAGACTCAGTCTGTATCCTTATGAACCTTACAGTGTTACTAGGGGAGGCAGAATTAATCAAATAGTCACACACACGGAAGTAAAATTGTCATGGGGTCCAGAACTATGAAGTGGATGACCTCACCATTAAGAGAACATGTGACAAGATTCTTGACAAGGCCAGGGGGTCAGACAAGGCTCTTGTGGGGAGCATTGCTAAGATGAAATCTGAAGGTAAGAAGAAATTGTTCAGTTGGAGAGGGGTGAGAAGAATATTCTAGGCAGTAGGAACCACATATGCAAAGGCTCTGTGGGAAGAGAAAACATGGAAAACACAGGGCACTAGAAGAAATTTGGTGGGTCAAGAGGAGAGGGAATAAGGAAAATTGGGGGCATGAGACTGGAGAGAGAGAGAGGTAGGGGCCAAATCACATTGCTGGTGATGCTCAGGAACTTTACCATCTTAAGAATAGTGGGTTGTAGATGTGTGACTTGCCTCCAAGGCATCTACAACCGTCTGATCTTTGAAAAACCTGACAAAAACAAGCAATGGGGAAAAGATTCCCTGTTTAATAAATGGTGTTGGGATAACTGGCTAGCCATGTGCAGAAAACAGAAGCTGGACCTCTTCCTGACACCTTACATTAAAATTAACTCCAGATGGATTAAAGACAAACATAAGACCTAACACCATAAAAACCCTAGAAGAAAATGTAGGCGAAGCCATTCAGGACAAAGGCATAGGCAAGGACTTAATGACCAAAACATTCAAAATCATTGGCAATAAAAGCCAAAATAGACAAATGGGATCTAATTAAACTCCAGAGCTTCTGCACAGCAAAAGAAACAATCATTAGAGTGAACCAGCAACCAACAGAATGGGAAAAAATTTTTGCAATCTAGCCATCTGACAAAGGGCTAATATCCAGAATCTACAAAGAACTAAACCAGATTTACAAGAAAAAAACCCATTCAAAAGTGGGCAAAGGACATAAAGAGACACTTTTCAAAAGAAGTCATATATGAGGCCAACAAACATGAAAAAATGCTCATCATCACTGGTCATTAGAGAAATGCAAATCAAAACCACATTGAGATATATCTCACACCAGTTAGAATGGTGATCATTAAAAATCTGGAGACAACAGATGCTGGAGAAGATGTGGAGAAATAGGAACACTTTCACACTGTTGGTGGGAGTGCAAATTAGTTCAACCATTGTGGAAGACAGTGTGGCAATTCCTCAAGGACCTAGAAATAGAAATTCCATTTGACCCAGAAATCCCATTACTGGGTATATATCCAAAGGATTATAAATCGTTCTATTAGAAAGATACATGCACACGTATGTTCATCGCAGCACTGTTTACAATGGCAAAGACCTGGAACCAACCCAAATGCCCATGGATGATAGACTGGACAAGAAAAATGTAGCACATATACACAATGGAATACTAGGCAGCCATAAAAAAGGATGAGTTCATATCCTTTATAGGGACATGGATGAATCTGGAAACCATTGTTTTCAGCAAATGGACACAAGAACAGAAAATCAGACACCACATGTTCTCACTCATAGGCGGGTGTTGAACAATGAGAACACATGGACACAGGAAGGGGAGCATCACACACTGGGGGCTGTTGCTGGGGACTAAGGGAGGGAAAGCAAGGGGTAGGGAGGTTGGCGGGAGGGATAACATGGGAGAAATGCCAGATACAGGTGATGGGGGGAATGGAGGCACCAGGCCACATTGCCATGTATGCAACAATCCTGCATGATCTGCACATGTACCCCAGAACCTAAGTTACAAAAAAAAAATATATATATATGTATGTATATATATATATATATATATATATATATATATATAAAAGAATAGTGGAAAAGCCACAAAAGATTTCAGTGAAGGGTAGGTGCAACATGATTAAATTTCCTTTATGAAAAGGTAACTCTATCTGGAGTGTGGAAATCAGATGGGAAGAGATATTAGGTTGAACCCTATGAAATTGCCACTTCCAGACTGTTTTGGACTTACAAGATAGCAATTTTATATGGTACCACCTGATAGAGTAGATGCAGGGTAGACCAGTTTAGGAGTCTGGTGAGAGATGATAGTGGTTTGAACTATGATGAGGTTTTGGAAATGGGCAGATTGGGCAGATCTTTAGAAGGTAAAATCAATGAGCCTTAGTGATGAATTGGTGTGGGGGTGTCAAGGACAACTCCTCGGCTCATGTGCCTTAATGGGAAGCGGTGTCATTCATCAGTAGGGTACATTGGCAGATGAACAGGTTTGGTAGACAGGAATTACTTCCCTTTAGCTGAAAGTGCCTTTGCAACAACTAAGAGGAGATGGTCTCTCAAGTGTCTCTATAGAAATATCTTGCCTTGGCTTTTGCTGGATTCCTAGGGCTTTAAATGACCCTGTATGCTATGTTAAATTAACAGTTTAAGATTCTACACCATGAAAGTTTTATAATTTCAGACCCCAGACTTGTGAGTAGTATAGGCTCAGAGGTTAATTTTCATTGGTGATTTTTTTTTTTATTCTTCCAAAACCACAAATAATAGCTTGTTTATGCAGATAGCTCAATTTTATTCTTTTCCTCTTTT
>NW_016107542.1:2801739-2821196 GCF_001604975.1 Cebus imitator | reverse complement strand
CCTCCTGAGTAGCTGGGACTACAGGCACGCGCCACCATGCCCAGCTAATTTTTTGTAGTTTTAGTAGAGACGGGGTTTCACCATGTTGACCAGGATGGTCTTGATCTCTTGACCTTGTGATCCACCCGCCTCGGCCTCCCAAAGTGCTGGGATTACAGGCTTGAGCCACCGCGCCCGGCTCAAGCAGTTTTTGTACCTCAGCCTCCAAAGTAGCTGGAACTTCAGGTGCTTGCCACCAAGCCTGGCTAATTTTTGTATTTTTAATAGAAATGGGGTTTTGCCATGTTGATGAGGCTGGTCTCCAACTCCTGCCCTCAAATGATCCTCCCACCTCGACCTCCGAAAGTGCTGGGATTACAGGCATGAGCCACCACGCCTGGTCTTATTTTATTTAATTATTTATGTTTTGGTAGGCATGAGAAACCTAGCTCTCTTGCCCTAGGGGGTCCATATTACCATAAGAAACTCTTATGGCCTCCTCCTGTTATCAGCTCATATTTATTTCTCTGATTTGATTTCATGCTATTCCTGGCACTGGACATTTCTCCTTTTCTGATTGAACTTAGTTATGTGAAAAATATTTTTACTATATTTTGTTCAGGATTTCTGTGTTGTAAGGGGCCTGTTTATGCCAAGTCAGTGGTCTGAGTGGTCAGCAGCAACCTACTAAATTTCCTACATATATTAGTACAATTATTTTCTAATCAGAAGATGACATACTGTTATGCCATTTTTTTTTTGATGGAGTCTTGCTCCATCACCCAGGCTTGAGTGCAGTGGCACAGTCTCAGCTCACTGCAACCTCTGCTTCCTGGATTCAAGTGATTCTCGCACCTCAGCCTCCTGAGTAGCTGGAATTACTGCATACCACCACACCCGGCTAAGTTTTATATTTTTTGTGGAGACAGGGTTTCACCATGTTGGCCTGGTTGGTCTCAAACTCTTGGTCTCAAGTGATCCCCTGCCTCAGCGTCCCAAAGTGCTGGGATTATAGGCATGAATGATTGTGCCTGGCCACTGTTGGGCCATTTGACATAAGTATGCATCTTTTGTCACACGGTGGGGAAATCCTGCAGACCAGTTGTTATCTGGGACTGGGCTTCAGGCTCAAGGAATATAAAAGTGTGTATATATCCTGAGTGCTGAGCTTGAAGTTTGATGTCGGATAGAAGCTGCTTTGCAGGACCTTTGGAAGGACATCACTGATTCCCACCCCTTACCACAGTGTCTGGCATCTAATAGTCACTAAATAAATGTCTGTGTCATTGAATTGAAATGGAAGCAATTATAAGTGGAGAAGATGGGAATTCTTGCTGTATCCTTCATGCTGATATAAAAATCCTGGGATTGGAACAGAGAATTGCAATCAGGATGGTTTTTCTAAACCCCAGAGTGATTTGTATTCTCAATGGAGCATCCATCTTACTATTCCAAGCCTCTTACCCATGTATAAAATATAGATGGCAATGGTGCTGTCCGAAGTTCTTAGATAAAACTTTTATGGATAATTCACTTTCATTCACATATTATACACTGATTATGTGCAAAGTTTTTGTGCTAGATTCTATCAGGTACAAAATGGTGACTAAGACCCAGGCTCTACTCTCTGTCTTCATCTACTCTACAGTTTAACTGCAGTGGGTGTGGACAAAAGTGTATAAGTAACTGACGTCAAAGTAATGATTCCTTATCAGATACTCTCAATGTGCCAGGAACTGTGCTGAGACTTTTACATGGATCAGCTCATTTAACCCTTACACAACCCTGTGACGTGGGAACTGTTATTGTCTCCATTTTACCAATGAGAGAACTGATGCACAGAAAAGTTAAGAAACTTACACAAGGTCACAAAGCAAGAAAGAGACAGAGCCAGGACTGAAACCCAGTCATTCTTGTTTCAGACCTCAAAGGTTCAAATATTTTGCTATACCAGTCATTCTTGTTTCAGACCTCAAAGATTCAAATATTTTGCTATACAGTTGCCCAAATAATCCATGATGGACAGTGATATGTTCTGGAACAGATGTTCAAGCTCAGGCTGTGTGCACAAAGGAAGGCTCAGGAAAGCTTCATGGAGAAATCTGTTTTTCAACAGTCTTAAAGAATGAGTAATATTCTGACAAACAGTGATGGGCAAAGAGGTGTCCTGGGAGTAGGAAATTGCCTGAGCGGAGACGGGGGGCAGAAGAAGGCATCACTGCATGCGTGGGAAACTGAAAATAAACAGTTCAATGTGGCTGAGTGTGAGATAAGACAGGAAAGAAGAGTTGGTTGGGACTTAAGTTTCAGATGAAGAACTTTGGAGCAGGAAGTGGAGAGGAGGCAAGTGGCATTTCTCTCATAAAAACAGTAAAGCATGTGAACAACTGAAGCTTCTAAAATTGACTCAGTCTTCTCTCTATTTGGGAGCAGTAGTGGGGCATTTATCCCAAGGAGGAAATCAGATGACTTTAGAGGTTTTAAAATCTGTTCTGAGGTTCAAAGGCAAGGCTTCTTAACCTGAGGTCTCTGGACTCATGGATGGGTGTCGGGGGCTTGGCACCTCAGGAAATTGTGGGCCAAGTTTTGCATTGCATGAACATATGTGCTTTTTGTCGAGGAAGATGGTTCATGAGACACATCACTTTCTCTAAGGGCTCTTGATCAAATAAAGATTGTAAACCACTGCTCTGAGCACAGAGACAGCAACCATCTTTCTGGGGCCTTCCTTGAACTAAGGAACTGGAATCAATGTTCTGCAAAAGTCAGAACTGAGAGTTTAATTTCCAGATTCAGAAGTAAAGCTTTCCACGGAAATAGCACCACTGTGCATCAGTGGAGGCCTGCCTAGTGTTCACCTCTGCCTGGGGATTGCAGACTACCCAGGTGGTACCAGGTAAAGGGACATCTCATGTGAGGTGTCAGCAGGAACTAGAGCTTCTGTCCCAGGAGGTTTACAAGAGTAATAGGAAACTGAAATTTCCAGGCAGATGACAGCTGTCTCGTAGGATCTCTACCTACTGCATTGCAAGCCCAACCCACTGGAGTCACTCAGCAAGAAAGCAGTCTTGAGAATGAGGTAATCTGTGGGCAAAGCCTATGAGAAAATCCTTCATTTCCTTCCTCCATCACATCATTTCAAAACTTGCCCAGCAGGCCCTGCCATTCCCAATACCAGATGAGGTGACTGAGGGCAGCAAGGCAGATACAGTGATGAAAACAAGGTGTTAAGACAAATCCTTTGATTCACGGAAACAGTTGTGGTAGAGGCTGGTTTGGTCATTAGTGGCATATTTTGTGTAATGATACTCTTTGATAAAGGGAAGCAGTCTTGTGTATATTACTTAGGGTTAAGACTCTCTGCATATGACAGAAAACTCAAGAAAGCAGTGCCTTAAACGTGATACAAATTTATCTCGCTCTCATGTAAAACAGATCTGGAGTTGAGCAATCAGGGTTGTTTTGGCAATGACTCCATGATGAGCAGGGACCAAGGCTCCTGGCTTATTCTTCTCCCAAACTTAGGGGGCTGCTTCATGATCCAGGATGACTCCTCAACTTCCATTGTGTTCATATGCCAGCCCAGAGGAAGGAAGAAGAGGGGAATACGGGAGCTCCCTTCCTTTTAAGGACACTTCCCCAGAAGCCTCAAGTCTCAGTCTATTTACATTTCATTGTCCAGAACATGTTGGCCATTAATATAATGCCTGGTATGTTCTTTTCATCAGAAAATCTCTGATTAAAAAAATAAAAATTGGCTGGACACAGTGGCTTACACCTCTAATACCAGTGCTTTGAAAGGAAGACTGCTTGAGCTCAGGAGTTTGAGACCAGCCTGGACAACATGGCAAAATCTCATCTCTACAATAAATAAAAAACATTAGCCAAGTATGATGGAAAATGCCTGTAGTCATAGCTACTCAGGAGGCTGAGGTGGGAGGATCCCATGAGCCCAGGAGTTTGAGGCTGTAGTGAGGTGTGATCATCCCTCTGCACTCCAGCCTAGATGACAGGGTGAAATTCCGTCTCTGAAAAAAAAAAAAAAAAAAATTCACTCTCTGCTGTAGTTTCTAAATGAATGTGGCAATAATCAAGTATTCTCTAGGAGACCACATTAGACCTTTAAAGAGTATTTTTTGGGGTCACACTCCTGTTAGGAATCTAGGCTAGAATCTGTTGCCTGGTGCTTACAGGCCTGTTCTAATAAAAGAGGCAGAGATTTATAATGGTTTAGAGCTTCAAGAGAGCTTAAAAGGTATTCCTTCTAACTGTATAATTTCACAGATAGGAAAACAGAGACCTATAGAGACTTAAAAATACAGAATAAAAGCAGGTTGGAGTCACCAAGAAAATCAGCGGCAGAACTTGCTCTGGAACGTACATCAACTGATTTTAAGTCCAAAGTTCTTCCTGCTACCTCACAGGCTTTTTCTGAAATATCACTTAAAAAAGAATGATTCACTAGAATTTCAAGCATATTGGGAGTTTGCTTGTAATTGAACTTTCTGTCAAAAGTCCTTTTGCCTCAATTGATTTTAGAGGATATTTCTAACATTTACCAATTCTTTTTCCTGTCCTCATTCAAGTGAAGTGTGATAGATGGAACTTATATTTTCTTTAAGTTTGTACTATTTTTTGGTGGATTAGGGTCATTGTTTGTTCATCAGCTCACATTTCCCACTTCACTGCAAACGAAAGATTAGAAATGTTTTCTACGAGATGCAAAATCTTCACTGATTTTCTTCTGACATTATAAGTATGTCTGGTATGTGCGGATGTTGTGATCAAGAGTAAGGCAGCTGAAGGTCTAGAAATACCAGGAAAGACAGCCTGATAGAAGAAATTGGCTTTTTCAATAAAAATGATTCCGTGTACCCTTTATGGCATTTGTGCAATAACTTAGCCAACATTTATTATAGGGCATTGGGCTGAACAGTCTGTGACCTTGTGATATCCTCTAGAAATTATTGGTTTTTCAAAAATAAATCCCTTATATGAGCTTGTTTAATAGCTGCTAGGTAGGATTTTTGTGGATTTTAGTAAGGTATAAGTGATGTCCTATAGGCTGCTGCCAGATAGGAGCTTTGGTGTCATTTTTTATTAGGAAAGAGAGCGGTTTTTCTAAAGGTCTAGGGGAGGGGTGCTGGAAGGTGAGGGAATGAATAGCTTTCTCTGGATCCAGCTGGGAAAAGACGGGTTGAGTGGAATGCTTGTGCCCACCAGGAGGCCTTGGGAGCTTAGACTAAGATGCAACTCAGAGGGAAATAGCTGCCCTTCCATGTGGTGTGGTAGAGGGTAGTTTCTGCTTCAGCTCCCTGAAAATTAGGGGGCTCAGGCTTTGTCTGTTAGGTGATAAATATTTGTGGATCCTCTCCAGGACTGAGGAGGGTCTTCTGATAATCAGAACTCGTTGTTTAAAAGGCAGACGGTGATGAACTGGGCTAGGAAAGGCTCAGAGTTGCCCAGAGGTTGGGGGGGTGGGCCCTGACCTTCTTCAGGGAACTCCACCCATGGAGGTATATACTCCAGCACTTGATACATGTCTCCACTGCTGCCACTGGCCCCTTGTGTCCACCTGACCCTTAGACCACCCCTAGTTTCCTCTTCTGACTCCTGTGATGTGCTCCTTTCTCCAAAAGCAGGGCATAGGAAGGCAACAATAACCACTATTTAAGAAGTCTGGGTCCTGGGGTTCAAAGGAACTGAGGGTTTACTTTTTCCATCTCAGGGTCTTTGTCTTGTATCTTAAATGTATCCCCCATATCACTTCCTCTAGATTTCACTGCAAATGTCGACTCTGCAAGAGGTGTTGTCCAGGCTGGTCTCAAACTTCCCTGTGCTGCCCCGCCTCCAGCACCCTCTGACATTCACTCTTTATCTCATTACCCTGGTTCACTTTCTTCAGGGCTCTGATCTCTAACTGAACTTATCTGAGATCTGTATTTCCTTATGTGTGGTTTGCTCTGACTTCTCCCAGTAGATTGGCAGGCAGAGATGTTGTATCCCCAGTGCCCACACAGGACCTGGCACAAGAGATATATGTAACTGATATTTTTGATAGACTTGTTGACTGCAGCAGAATATGATGTTTTCCTGGGGAAACAGAATCCAGGTGGATCCCACTAGACTCCTGGGGCAGCCCACTAACCCCAGATTCTGGGAGAGCTGTAGCTTCTTTTTGTCATCTCATATGTGGACTTTTTCTTTAGACATCTTAGCACTGTCTATAAGTATGTATCTGTCAGATTATTTCTTTAAGGCCCATCTCTCACTAGGACAAGGACTCATAATGATTTTGTGCCAAGGTTTGCTTTGGTATCTGGTGAGGCCTATGGACTCTTTCTCAGAGCGATGTATAAAATAAAACACATAGGATTATGAAGAAAACCAATTATACTGAAATATAATCATTAAAGTGTTGAAATACAAATTTATGATATGGTTGCACTGTGTGCTTTTTCATTTACACAAAATCTGGCAGAGGAACTTAAATCTACCGTAATCCTTGAGTGGTGATGAGCACAATTGACTTTTTGGGAAATTTGCAAACATTGTAACTTGATATGAAAGTGTCTGTGATTTCTATTGGTGACAGAGGCACACGACCTTTTTTACTGCTGTGGTTTGTTGCTTACATTCACAATTGAGTAAAATGCTAAATTTTGGTTAGAGATGAGTGAAAATAAAGGTCTGATTGTTTTTCCACTTATGTTTAGTGACTCTCTGAAGCCAATCCATGCATTCTAGGGGACATCCCTGAATCCTACGTTAAGAATTCCTGCACTAGAATATATCACTTATTTGGTTTGGTTCACTATTTTAACACTAACACCTAGGACATAGTTGGTACTCTTTACATATTTGTGGAAGGGAGGGAGGGAGGAAGGAAGGAAGGAGGGAAGGAGGGAAGGAGGGAAGCAGGGAGGGAGGGAGGGAAGGAAGGACGGAAGGAAGGAAAGAAGAGACTTTTCTGTGTCTAACACTATTTTCAGAACAAGTTTGCTGAATGAATTAGTGATTTCTGCAGACAAGGCAGTGAGCTATTCAGTAATAAATGAGAGTACTCTCTTCCCCTGGCAGTTCCAGTAATAACTGTATCTTGGGTGAGATCCTTTGTATTCTAGTGAAATCCATTGAGTGCCTCACCCAGAACTAACACTAAGTATTTGAATGTTGAAATGCCTCTAAACCTGAGAGACAAGTACCATCTGTAATTGATCAGGTATGATGGCTCAGTGCATTGGGACTTCCATCAGACCAGCCAGCTTTCTCTTTGGGCATCCTTTGGTTTCCTTTCCCATCAGCAGCCTCAGCAGCTTTTGTTAGCCAATGTCTTTTACCCGACAGCATCTCTCAGTTGGAACCAGCCTTGCCTTCACCACCTGCTCTTGAAGAATTGTCTTGGATAGACCCCATATCCTGTTCCGTGGGAAGAGAGAATCCCATGGCATAGCAGGCTCACTCAGAAGCTGACCCTGTCATGTGACAAAGATTATTTTAGGTTTTCATGAATATCGACTAGAAAGACCACTGCTATGTAGATTATTGCGTTCACAGTGCTTTACAAGTTAGCAGTCACTGACAGTACTTAAAACTCAGTGCTAGCAAAGATGTCAAATTCACTATTCAATGCCTCAGAAAAATTCTTACTGTATCAGCAGTGCAGAAGCAAACATGCAACTTTTGGTAGCAGACACTTCTTTAAAATTTTAGAATGCTAAGACAGGAATAAATAAATATTCATGCAACTGCTACAAAAATGAAGGCTCTATTTTTTAATGAGAAGATATAAATAGCTTGGGGAAAATATATAACAACTTAAGGTGGCTGTTATAACTAGGTGTTATACATGGACTAGCTTTATTGTAATTGCACAGTGCAATCCATCTTTCTGTGTTATATGCGCAACCTGTATAACATAAGACGTGTGGATTCTCACCTCTTTTCTTTGTAATTTACCCAGTCTAAGGTATTTCTTTGTACCAATGCAAAAATGGACTAGTACACTGGGGCTTGTGCTTGTTTTTTGTTTGTTTTTTTTTGCTTTGTAGACACCCCCAAATGTAACAAAGTCATATTGTTCACCTCTCACAACTTACTTCCATATTATGGCATGAAGCTATCATAGAATAAGTCCTCCACCTTGGTCGGCTTGAAGGTATGCCTTCTTAGGAGAGTGCCACTTAACCTTTGGGTTGACTGTTGGGCTGTGTGGGTGGTAGGACAAGCAGGACATTTTCAGAAACTCACTGAGGACAGGGGTGCCATTTAGAGACTTTTTTGCTAGACAATTTTGCTTGATGATTTGAACCTTCTCTCTTGATACTTAAGATTGTGTGCTGTCTCTTAAAATAAATGTTTTCTGTGTTTAAAGCTCATTTGGTATTAGGCCAGATTAGTAGGTCCTAAACTAGTTAGGACCATACATGAGCCAAAATGTTAAATGGCATTTTAACCAAAAATGTTGTTTTTTTTTTTTTTTTTNTTTAGACGGAGTTTCGCTCTTGTTACCCAGGCTGGAGTGCAATGGCGCGATCTCGGCTCACCACAACCTCCGCCTCCTGGGTTCAGGCAATTCTCCTGCCTCAGCCTCCTGAGTCGCTGGGATTACAGGCACGCGCCACCATGCCCAGCTAATTTTTTGTATTTTTAGTAGAGACGGGGTTTCACCATGTTGACCAGGATGGTCTCGACCCCTTGACCTCGTGATCCACCCGCCTCGGCCTCCCACAGTGCTGGGATTACAGGCTTGAGCCACCGCACCCGGCCCCCAAAATGTTTTTAAAAAATTATTCTATTAGCTTTCTCTGACTTTGAGACCACATATTGAAAACTCATAGGAGAGGAGGAATGCAGAAAAAAATGCAAAAACTTTAGCGTAAGACTGTGGTGGATGGTATTGTAAACCAATTGTCAATGGGTTATTTCTTTGGGAGAATGAGCTGTGAGTTTTTATTTTGTTGTTTCAGAAGAGTTGTTAAGGTTGTTTACCATAGAGCATACGGCACCATAAGTCAAAAGTATGAATTTTCTAAAAACAAGGTCAAATGGAAAATGAAAGTAGAATGAGAAGATGGGATCAAAGGGAAAATGGATACATCACTATCTCCCAAATTAGTGATTTCCAAACTGGAATACACAGATAAATTCTGAGGGATTGCCAGTTTTCTGTGAGCATTTAATAGGTTTGTTTGCATGTTGATTTTCACAATAACTAAAAAATATGTACAAGAACATTATGGGTCATCTGTATCACCACCTCGTAATGCAGTTCTGCCATGACATTTTGTGCCCGAGGTTGTGTTTCTGTTTACAGTTGGGAGGTCGTGTGGACGAATGAAAAAGGTGTGAAGATAGATCTAAGATCTAAATGGTATGTTTGTACCAAATGAAGGACAGAAGTCATTACAACACATTGTAGGAGCGAAGGTTTCACCGTAGTTTAAATGGAGAAAAGGTGTGAGAGAATTAAGTTATCACATCACACATGTAAGATTAGGCCCGAAGTTCAGGAGGATATCATGAGTAGTAACCAATTTTGACAATATGGCTTCATCTATTGTGTTTATTAAGACTATTTAGATGAATTGTACTAGTTTTATTATTTTGTTTGGTTTAAATTTTATATACTTGTTTTGGTTCTTGCAAATGCTTAAAGGTTATATACATAAGGAATTATAATCCTTTTTAGGCTCATACACAATTTAAGAAAAGAACCTAAAGGTTTGTGAGAAATATATTTCTCACTGTGACTAAAGGTGGGCCACAGAAATCTGCATTGACCTTTCTCGTGGCTAAAACTAGCAGAGAAACTTGATCAGCTAAAGATTAATCTTATCGGTAAGTTTAAAATATCCCATTTTCTCAGAAGGACAACTTTGGCTGGCAGTTAAATATGAGCTAAATTTTGCCAGAGAGTACCTATCAGAGTGATGCTGATGAATGCAAAGTTCAGTATCCTTGACAACATCCCATGATCACTAAAACAGTGAATTTAATGCTGCTATTTCTATAGCATCCTTTTATGCAAGACAATGGAGGCTACATGACAATTAAAATAACTTTGTGCTGGATCAAAGCAAATGTACAGCCATCTGACCTCTTTTAGTTTTTAATAAATTCAATAAAATTTTAACTGATTTATGTGAAATTCTTATGAATTTTTAAAAATTGTAGTTTCAATAGATGCGTGAATTCTTTACATATACTTATGATTCTTTTACTTCCATAATTTTACTTTTTCCTTTTTGGCCTATAACTGTAACTAAAATAAGGATGTTTTTTCTCTACACCTCTATGCTAAAGAGAAAAAGCAACTGCTTCTCTGTTATTCTACCTTTTTCTTAATATTCAAACCCTAATAAAGAAACGAGTTTTTCTGGGCCAGGTGTAGTGGCTCATGCCTGTAATCCCAACACTTTGGGAAGCCAAGGTAGGCAGATTGCTTGAGGCCAGCAGTTCAAGACCAGCCTGGCCAACATGGCAAAACCTTGTCTCCGCTAAACACACGCACACGCACACGCACACGCACACGCACGCACACATGCACACACACAAAATGGCCAGGCATGGCGGTACACGCCTGTAATCCCAGTAACTCAGGAGGCTAAGGCACTAGAATTGCTTGAAGTGGGAGGCAGAGTTTGCAGTGAGCTGAGATCTCACCACTACACTCCAGATTGGGTGACAGAGTGAGACCCTGTCTCAAATCACCACCCCCTAAGACCTCCAAAAACTTAGTTTTTAAACCACATTATTTCTGTATTTATGTGTTTTTGTGTCAAAAAAGATACGAAAATAACTTATAGGCAACTGGAGATGGGGGAGCTTCTAGTAGCCATGTCTGAAATTGGAACTAGCCAATAACAAGCAAGTTCAGGCTTGTTTTTCCTGTAAACAATATATTTTTTTCTCTGATAATCTTTGTTTTATGAGAAATTACCTTTTTTTACATTGATAGTTTGTGATTTATTACTTGTTCATTGCTTCTTTAACCCATATTTAATAATTTCCTAACCAAATGACTGCATCTAGAAGCATAATTTGGTTGAACTTACTAGAATCTTCAATATTTTCTCTAATTATCTTTGTTCATGACATCACACTGTGACAATAATTCTCATTGTGTATGTTCCATAATAATCATTGTACTAGTAAGCATGTTCACCTGATAATGAATGACATAGAAGACTGCCTTTACAGTCATGACAAGGGCAAATTGGGCCGTAAGTATATTAGTAAAATGATATTCATATCTTGATTTGGAGATTATTGTTAGAATATTTTAGATAATATACCTAAATATACGATAGTAATATCCAGTAAGTGAAAAATGGAGAACATTATCCTGATGTCCCATCTCCCTCACTGACATCTCATCAATTAAGCCCTGTTAAAGTTTACCTTGTCAACCTGAAATAATTTAAAGGATCAGAATCCAGTTTAAAAGAGTTCATTCAAAGACAAAGCTGATAATAGCCATTCTGGTAACACAGACTCCAAAAGAATGGTCTCAGTGCTCCAAGATGAGAAGTTAAGGTCTGCTTATATAGGCAGAAAACAAAGAAATTTACCAGGATTACAACATTTCCCAAACAAGACTGGTGTATGAATTATAGAAATTTGATAAGTTATACCTTGCTTTCCTCTTTTCCAATTTAAAAGATTGTGTGTGTGTGTGTGTGTATATATATATATATATATATATATATATATATATATACATACACCCACATATATACATATCTATTTAATGGTTTAATTTTTATTTTTTGTGGGTACATAGTGGGTGTATATATGTGTGAGGTACATGAGATATTTTGGGACAGGTATGCAGTGTGTAATAATCCCATCATGGAAAATTGGGTATCCGTCTCCTTAAGCATTTATCCTATGTTACAAACAATCCAATTATATTTTTAGCTATTTTAAAATGTGCAATTAAATTATTATTGATTATAATCCCCCTGTTATGACATCAAATACTAGGCTCTATTCATTCTTTCTATTTTATTTTTCTTTTTTTTTGGAGAGGGAGTTTCACTCTTGTTGCCCAGGCTAGAGTGCAATGGTGCCATCTCGGCTCACTGAAACCTCCACGTCCCAGGTTCAAGCAATTCTCCTGCTTCAGCCTCTGGAATAGCCGGGATTACAGGCATAAGCCACCACACCCAGCTAATTTTGTATTTTTTGTAGAGACGAGGTTTCTCCATGTTGGTCAGACTGGTCTCAAACTCGCAAACTCAAGTGACTCATCCACCTTAGCCTCTCAAAGTGCTGGGATTACAAGCGTGAGCCACCATGCCTGGCTCATTCTTTCTATTTTTTTTTTTTTTAATACCCATTAACCATCCCTACCGTCCTCCCTACCGCCCCAGGTAACTATCATTCTATTGCCTATAGCGAATAGTCCAAATCTTGGCTCTTGTGAACAGAGCTGCAGCAAACATGGCAGTGCAGATATCTCCTCGATATACTGATTTCCTTTCTTTTAGGTATATACTCAGCAGTGGAATTGCTGGGTCATATGGTAACTCTATTTTTTGTTTTCTGAAGAGCTGCCACACTGTTCTCCATAGTGGTTGTACAAATTTACATTCCCAAATCTTCCAAATCTTTGTTGAAAATGAGTTTACTGTAGATATGTGGATTTCTTATTCTCAATTCAGTTCCATATATCTGTGTGTCTATTTTTATACCAGTACCATGCTGTTTTAGTTACAGTAGCTCTGTAGTACAATTTGAAGTCAGGTAATGTGATTCTTCTAGTTTTGTTCTTTTAGCTTAGGATAGTTTTGGTTATTATGGGATTTTGTAATTCTATGTAAATTTTAGGTTTTTTACTATTTCTGTGAAGAATATCATTGTTATTTTGATAGGAATTGTACTGAATCTGTAGCTTGCTTTGGGTAGTATGGACATTTTAACAATATTGATTCTTCCAATCCATGAACATGGTGTATCTTTTTATTTTTGTGTGTGTCTTCAATTTCTTTCATGAGTGTTTTATAGTTTTTATTATAGAGATCTTTCACTTATTTTGTTAATTCCTAGGTACTTAATTTTATGTATGGCTATTGTAAATAGTATTATTTTTTTAATTTCCTTTTTAGATTTTTCACTGTTGGCATATAGAAATGCTACTGGTTTTTGCTTGTTGATTTCGTATCCTGCAACTTCACTGAATTTATCAAATAGTTTTTTGGTGGACTCTTTAGTTTTTTTCCAAGTATAAGATCATATCATCTGCAAGCAAGGATAATTTGACTTCTTCCTTTCCAGTTTGGATGCCCTTTATTTCTTTCTCTTATCTAATTGCTATAGCTAGGACTTCCAGTACTATGTTGAATAATAGTGATGAAAGTTGGCATCCTTGTTTTCTTCCAGATCTAAGAAGAAAGGCTTTCAGTTATTCCCTATTTGGTATGCCACTAGCTGTGGGCCTGTCATAATTATGTTGAGGTATGTTTCTTCTATACCCAGTTCTTTGAGGGTTTTTGTCACGAAGGAATGTTAAACTTGTGATATGCGTTTTCAGCATCCACTGAAATGATCATGTGGTTTTTGTCCTTTATTCTGTTGAAATGAAGTGTCACATTGATGGATTTGTGTATGTTGAATTATCATTGCATCCCTGGGATAAATCCCACTTGATCATAATGAATGATCTTTTTCATGTATTGTTGAATTTGGTTTGCTAGTATTTTGTTGAGGATTTTTGCAGCAATATTCATCAGAGACACTGGCATTGTAGTTTTTTTTTTTTTTTTTTGTGTCCTTGTCTGGTTTTGGTATCAATAATACTGGCTTTGTAGAATCAGTTTGGAATTATTCCTTTCTCCTCTATTTTTCAGAACACTTTAAGTAGGGTTGGTGTTAGTTCTTCTTTAAATGCTTGGTAGTATTCAGAAGTGAAGCCATTGGCTCTTGAGCTTTTCTTTACTTTGAGACTTTTTATTACAGCTTCAATCTTATTACTTGCTATTGGCCTGTTCAGGTTTTGGATTTCTTCCTGATTCAGTCTTGGTAGGTTGTATGTGCCTAGGAATTTACAACCATTTCTTCTAGATTTTCAATTTATTGGCATATAGCAGCTCAAAGTAGCCACTACTGATCATTTGAATTTCTGTGGTATCAGTTGTAATGTCTACTTTTTCATCTCTGATTTTATTTATTTGGGTATTCCCTCTTTTTTTCTGAGTCTGGTTAAAGATTCATCAATTTTGTTTATCTTTTCAAAAAACTTAATTTTTTGTTTTGTCGGTCTTTTGTATTGCCTTCTTCATTTCAATTTCATTTATTTGTGCTGTGATCTTTATTATTGTTTCTTTTCTTCTACTAATTTTTGATTTATTTTGTTCTTTCTTGTCTAGTTCTTTAAGATGTATCATTTGGTCATTTATTTGAAGTTTTTCTTCTTTTTTGATATAGGAATTATAGCTATAAATTTCCCTCTTAGTATTGCTCTCACTGTATCCCGTATGTTTTGGTATATTGTGTTCCCATTATCATTTGTTTTAATAAATTTTTCAGTTTCCTTCTTATTTTATTCATTGACTCACTGGTCATTCAGGAGCTTATTGTTTAATTATCATGTGTTTATATAGTTTCCAGAATTCCTTTTGTTATTGATTTCTAATTTTATTCCAATGTGTTCAGAGAAGATGCTTGATATTATTTTAATTTTTTTAAATGTTTTAAGACTTGTTTTGTGACCTAATACATGGTCTATTCTTGAGAACAATCTATGTACTGAGAAGAATATATATTCTGCAGCTGTTGGATGAAGTGTTTTGTGACTACTTATTAGGTCTATTTGTTCTATAGTGCAGACTAAGTCCAATGTTTATTTGTTGATTTCTTGTCTGACAAATCTGTCTAATGCTGAAAGTAGGGTGTTGAAGTCTCTAGCTATTATTGT
Organism: Cebus imitator; assembly: GCF_001604975.1. Classification (NCBI taxonomy): domain Eukaryota; kingdom Metazoa; phylum Chordata; class Mammalia; order Primates; family Cebidae; genus Cebus; species Cebus imitator. Next base: position 2,806,297 of record NW_016107542.1, on the reverse strand, counting down.
ATTTGGGCCTGTTTCTCTCTTTAGCTCCAGTAATACTTGCTTTGTATATCTGGTTGCTCCAGTGTTAAGTACATATATATTTACAGTTGAATCCTCTTGCTGAATTGTCCCCTTTGTCATTATTTAATGACCTTATTTGTCTTTTCTTACAGTTTTTATCTTGAAATCTACCTTTTCTAATAAGTATAGCTACCCCTGCTCTTCTTTGGTTTCTATTTTTATGGATAATCTTTTTCTATCCCTTTATTTTCAGCCTATGTGTACCTTTATAGGTGAAGTGTGTTTCTTGTAGGCAACAGATAATTGGATCTTATTTTTTAATCTATTCAGCCACGCTCTGTCTTTTGATTGGAGAGTTTAGTCAATTTTTCTTCAATATTATTATTGATAAGTAGGGACTTACTCCTACCATTGTATTCTTTGTTTTCTGGTTGTTTTGCAGTTTTTTCTTCCTTCTTTCCTTCCTTCTTGTTATCCTGTTAATGAAGGTGATTTTCTCTGGTGATATGGTTTAATTTCTTCCTTTTTATTTTCTGTGTGTTTGTCATTGTGTTTTTGTTTTGAGGTTACCATGTGTTTTGCAAATATTGTTTTATAATCCATTATTTTACACTGATGACAACTTAACACTGATTGTATATCCAAAGAAACAAACATCCTAAAAGAAAACTAATAAAAACTCTACACTTTATAACTTTGTCCCCCTGCTTTTAAATTTTTTGTTGTTTCTCTTTATGTCTTATTGTGCTGTTGATGTCTTAAAAAGTTGTTGTAGTTATTATTTTTGATTGGTTCATCATTTAGTCTTTCTACTTAAAACAAGGGTAGTTTATATACCACCATTACAGTGTCATGTTATTCTGTGTTTTTCTGTGTGCTTACTATTACCAGTGAGTTTTTGCCTTCAGACAATTTCTTCTTGGTCATTAACATACCTTTCTTTCAGACTGAAAAACTCCCTTTAGCATTTTGTGTAGGACAGGTCTGGTGTTAATGAAGTCCCTCAGCTTTTGTTTGTCTAGGAAGATTTTTATTTCTCCTTCCTGCTTGAAGGATATTTTCACCAGATAGGGTAAACATTTTATTCCTTCAGCACTTTAAATATGTCATGCTATTCTCTCCTAGCCTAGAAGGCTTTCACTGAAAAGTTTACTGCCAGATGTGTTGGAGTTCCATTGTGTGTTATCTGTTTGTTTGTTTTCTCTTGCTGCTTTTAGGATTCTTTCTTTATCCATGACCTTTGAGAGTCTGATTAATAAATGCTTTGAAGTAGTCTTCTTTGGGTTAAATCTGCTTGGTGTTCTATAACCTTCTCATACTTGAATGTTGGTATCTTTCTCTGGGTTTGGGACGTTCTCTGCTATTATCCCTTTGAATAAATTTTCCACCCCTATTCCTAGCTCTATCTCTTCTTTAAGGCCAATAATTCTTATATTTGTGAGGCTATATTCTAGCTCTTGTAGGCATGCTTCCTTGTTTCTTTATTCTTCTTTCCCCCCTCTGTGTGTTTTCAAAGAGCCTGTCTTCAAGGTCAGTAAGTTTTTCTTCTGCTTAATCAATTTGACTATTATGAGATTCTGATGCATTTTTCAGCATGTCAGTTGCATTTTCCAACTCTAAAATTGCTGCTTGGTTCTTTTTAATTGTTTCAATCTTTTTGTTAAATGTATCTGATAGAATTCTGAATTCCTTCTCTGTGTTATCTTAAATTTCTTAAAGTTTCCTCAAACAGCTGTTTTGAATTCTCTGTCTGCAAGGTCATATATCTCCATTTCTCCAGGATTGTTCCCTGGTGTCTTATTTAGTTCATTTGGTAAGGTCATGTTTTCCTGGATGGGTTGATGCTTGCAGATGTTAATCACTGTCTAGACATTGAAGATTTTGGTATTTGTGGTAATCTTCACAGTCTGGACCTGTGTGTGCCTGTCCTTCTTGGGAAGGCATCCCAGGTATATGAAGGGACTTGGTCCTCAAGCCCAATAATGCTGTGGTGTTTGAAGACTTGTAGAGGTACCACCTTGGTGGTCTTGGATGAGATATGGAAGAATTTTCTGGAGACTTTTGTTCTTTTGCCTTACTCTCTGTGCTAAAATTGCCTGGAATTGGAAGTTTGATGATTTGAACACCTCTGTGGCTACCACCACTGGGACTGTGCTGGGTCAGATCTAAAGCCAACACAGCACTGGGTCTTGCCCAAGGCCCTTCCTTTCAGGATGGTGAGTTCCCTTAGGCCCTGGGCATGTCCAGAGGTGTCATCTGGGAGCCAAGCATTGTGCTAAAAAAACTTTGGCAGTTTATCTGTTGTTCTATTATACTATAGCTAAGCTGGTGCTCACACCACAATATGAAGTGCTTCCTGCTCTTTCCACCCCTTTCCACAGGCAGAGGGGCTTCTCTCTGTGGCCATCATCACCATGATCCACAGGGATTCTGACAGGCCACCACCAATGCTCACTTAAGGCCCAAGGCCAACAGCCTGGGCAACATTGTAAAACCCTGCCTTTACTAAAAATACAAAAAAAAAAAAAATTAGCTGGGCTTGGTGGGATGCACCTGTAGTCCCAGCTACTTGGGAGGCTGAGGCACGAGAATCACTTGAACCTGGAAGGCAGAGGTTGCAGTGAGCCGAGATCATGCCACTGCACTCCAGCTGGGGCAACAGAGTGAGATTCTGTCTCAAAACAAAAACAAAAACAAAAACAGAAAAACTCCAAGCACAGGGGCTCACACTTGTAATCCCACCAGTTTCGGGGGCTGAGGTGGGTGGATCACCTGATGTTGGGAGTTTGAGACCAGCCTAACCAACATGGAGAAGCTCCATCTCTACTAAAAAAAATACAAAATTAGCCAGGTGTGGTGGCACATGCCTGTAGTCTCAGCTACTTGGGAGGCTGAGGCAGGAGAATTGCTTGAACCCAGGAGGCAGAGTTTGTGGTGAGCCAAGATCACGCCATTGCATTCCAGCCTGGGCAACAAGAGCAAAATTCTGTCTCAAAGAAAAAAAAAAGTCCAAGGTCTCTTCTGTCAGCTCATGGTTAATGCTGCCAGGCCTGGGACTCACCATTCAGGGAAGTGGGGGCTCTCCTCTGCTCCAGGACAGGTACAGAAATGCTGTCCAAGAGCTTAGGTCTGCACTTGGCCACCCCAAGGGTCTGCTTGTTGCTCTGTCCTACTGTGGCTGAGCTGATACCTAAGGTGCAGGACAAAGTCCTCTTTATTTTTCCTTCTGCTTTTCTCAAACAGAAGGAATCTTTCATCATAACAATAGCTAGCAATGTGTTAGGTTTCTCCTGAGGCCTGCATGTCTCAGAGCCCAAGGCCTATGGCATACTCCCTGGGTACAGCTGCTGGTTATTCAGGGACCAAGGGCTCTTTAGTCAGCAAGTGATGAATCCTGCCAAGACTGAGTCATTCCCTTTGATGCAGTAGATACCCTTTTGGCCCAGGGTGCATCTAGAAATGTCATCTAGGAGCTAGGGCCTAGAGTAGGGTCCTCATGACTCTGCCCAGGGCCCTATCCTACTGTGCCTGAGCTGGTATTCGAGATGCAAGATGAAGTCCTCTAAAAGAGTATGTTTAACATTCCATTTTAGTCAATGTGATAGTTGTGCGGTTTTTGTGTAGGAGAAGTAAGGGAAGTTAACCTACAATGAAGATCAAGAGTGAAGAGGAAAGGAGTCTTCTCTGGTGCCCTTTAGTCTTTTACAACATTCGACCAAAGAGTATAGGTAAATAAATGACTCATCTATAATCAAAGGAACAGAGGATACAGGTGTGTAGGTTACAGCTGGCCGTCACATAACTCAGGTCCCATAATCACATTATTTTAAGGCTCAAAATAATTTAAGTTCCAATAGCTTTGATTTTGAATTACTTATTTTTACAGCCTCCTAAAGAGCTCTACCTTTTGCTTCTCTAGCCTGCCTGCTTTTATCCCAGTTCAGGTCACCATCATTTCTTGTCCATATTATTTCAGCTGCCACCTAACTCCTCTCCATCTTTCTTTACATGCTCTCCCTTCAATCCATCATCACATGGAAGAGTGATATTTCTCAAACACACATGTACCTCCTGCGCTGAAAATGTCAATCATATTCCTGGTCCTTGGGATTTGGAGCAAACTCCTTACATGGCTTCCAAGATTCTTCATAATATGAATCCTGCTTGCCCTGAGGCCTTCTCTCATCCCATTGCCCATCCTCCTCACTCTCCACTCCACTCTCATTCCCACCTTCTATTTCTGCTCCAAGCATGCTATATTGCTCTCTCTTCCTTGAACAGACCATATGACCTTAACACTATTTCCTCCACTTAAATATTCTTCTCTCCATCTTTTCCTTCAGGCTTCAGCTACAGCATCATGCCTCAAAGTAAACTTAACCTCATGGCCAAGGCTGGGTTAAATGCCCCTTCTATGGCTGCTCATAGCACCCACACATTGCACCATTGTAGCATGTATCCCATTGTATTCTACTTTACTTGATAGTAACAGCTTCTAGATATGGGCTGCTTGAGGAAAGGGACAAAGTCTTGAGGGAAAAAAAATAACTCTCTGATA
>NW_016107542.1:2796419-2799479 GCF_001604975.1 Cebus imitator | reverse complement strand
TGTATGTTGAACCAGCCTTGCATCCCTGGGATGAAGCCTACTTGATCATGGTGGATAAGCTTTTTGATATGCTGTTGCAATCGGTTTGCCAGTATTTTATTGAAGATTTTTGCCTCTATGTTCATCATGGATATTGGCCTGAAGTTTTCTTTTCTTGTTGAGTCTCTGCCGGGTTTTGGTATCAGGATGATGTTTGTCTCATAAAAGATATACCGATTTAGATGTAAATTATCTCAATCCGGAGCACCTGGTAACAAATTACAAAATTACACCTGGCATCGTGGTTATAAAAGAAAGGTAGCATGGTATAGGGGAAATGGCAGACCAGGACTTGATCTTGCCTCTGCCTCCTGGCCAGCTATGAGATCTTGGAAAATTATTTTATCTTCCTAAGGCTTAGTTGCCTCATCCATAAATGGGGATGAAACTATCTACTTTCAGGGCTGTTGTAAGAGGGTCAGTTTAATGATACATATAAAAGAGCTTAGCACAATGCTTGGCACATATTAGAATGCTCAGAAGAGGCAGTTTTTTTTTTAATAATCACTATGTACCCTATATATATATATGTATATATATATATATTATTTATCAATTTACAAAATAATTTTTTTGTTTTGATATGTATAATCTGTAGTGCTCAGATAAGGATAATCAGCATATCCATCATCTCAAACAGTGATCATTTTTTGTGTTGGCGACAGTCAATATACTTCTTTCAGCTATTTGAAAATACATGTTAGTGTTAACTATAATCATCCTACAATGGTATAGAATACTAAGAAGTGGTTGTTACTGTAAAACGTTCTGGTCTTGCCCCAAGCATGAAATATATGAAAGTGGAGCAGAAGACAAAGCAATCTAAGAGCTTGAGCAATGGCTTCAAAGTCCAGAGGATAATAATGAGGTGGGGGGTAGGAGAAGAGGGTGAATGAGGAATCACTTTCAGCTAAAGGTAGGGCTACTGACCTAGCCCTTAAATTGAGCTGGAGCAGGGGGTGGAAGAAGAAAGAGGCAGTGTTCTCCGGGCCCCCACCCCCTCAATGCAATGTCCAGGACTCCAAGGCAAATCCAGCCTGGGTGATAAGGCTATGAGGATAGTGGTAGAGGTCACTTTAATGTGCACTTGAATCACTTGGGAATTCTGTTTAAAATCCAGATTCTGATTCCATAGATGTGGGGTGGCGTCTGAGACTCTGCATTCCTAACAAGCTCCCAGGTCACACTAATGCTACTAATTCAGGGATCATATTTTGAGTATCAAGGATGTAGAAAATAACCACTTATGCTACTTCCTACTGTGTAATATATATATATACACACACACACATACATTCACCTCTTAGCAATTTCATGAGGATTCCATTGGGGAAGAATATTCTGTGTTTGGAAAAAATATTCTGATAAATCACTTGGGATTGAGGTGTAGGTGGGATGACTCACCAAAGCATGCATTGAAATAGGAACTGAGGATCTTAAACTGCTTTCTCAGGAAGGGGTCACATTGACTCAAAGTCTTTTTGTTTCTGCATCAGCATGAGAGGGGCATTTGGGTTTGAGGGCAGAGCAGAATGGCTGTCTGTAGACGAGGGGGAGCAGAGTCTGAGTGGGGAACTGGAGATGTAAGGACCCACATTGGAGGACTGTCTATAGAGATATTCAGAAGTTGTTTGCTTGACACTATGCTCATTTTTCTTCATTCCATCCAAGGAATACTTTGGATTGCTCAGCAGTGCTTTTGTGTATGTAATTTTCTTTCTTTCCCTCCCTCCCTCCCTCCCTCCCTCCCTCCCTCCCTCCCTCCCTCTCTGCCTTCCTTCCTTCCTTCCTTTTTTTCTCCTTTCTTTTATTTCTTTGCAGGGGGAAAGGGCTTGAAGAGATAGATGAGGGGACAGCTCACAGCAGGATAATACTAGCCTCGAAGGCCCTTGCTAGGTTTTCTTCAACAGTTTCTGGGTAGTGGGAGGGCAGGAGGAGGCAGTGGGACACATCCCACCTTCTATGGTTGAATATTGTGACTATGTTGCTATCAAAATCAGTAATTGAAGCAAAGAGCAATAATGTGTTGGAAAATATCTTCAAACTTTCAGTAGGCTAAAAACCAACCAAACAAAACCCACAGAATAAAAATAATGGATTGGCACAAACAGAGGGGAAGACAATGACATGGGAGACAAGAGGATAGGCTGTTTATTAAAAGGGTAACAGTGCCTGGGTGTTCTCCTGGAAAAGAGGAGGCAAAGGGGCAAAACTCTGATGAAATCAAATTTGATCAGGCATAACCAGGCTTGCTTTGTTTCAGAACCTCACAAGCCCATAACTCAAGGGACTGGCATTAATTTTAAAAGAGAATTCTAACCTGGGGTCCATGAAAAGACTAAAGAGGTATGTCCTAGAATCTCCTAAAATCATATGTGAAATTTATGTCTGTACATATACATATCATTCCAGGGAGAGGCTACTTAGCTCTCATCAAATTGCATATCAAATTGTGATATTAAAATGGTTAAGAATCACTGACTTCGAAATTAAAACCATGTAGAAGTCTGTCTTTGATCATCTTGTCTATGAAAACAACAAAAAAGTAGGAATGAAAGGAAACTAGAATTTTTTTTACTAAGAAATCAAAGTAATCAGTTCAGAGGTAACATTGTCATTTATTTTAAAATAGTGAAGTCCAGTTAGAGGATAATGAGATGTTTATATCTGCTTAGAAAAGTAAAAATGGGCTGGGCACAGTGGCTCATGCCTGCAATCCCAGCACTTTGGGAGGCCGAGGTGGGCAGATCTTGAGTCAGGAGTTCAAGAACAGCCAGCCTGGCCAACATGGTAAAACTCCATCTCTACTGAAAAATACACACACACACACACACACACACACACACACACACACACATAAAACTTAGCCAGGCATGGTGGTGGGCGCCTGTAATCCCAGCTACTTGGGAAACTGAGGGAGGAGAATCACTTGAACCAGGGAGGTAGAGATTGCAGTGAGCCAAGATCATGCCAGTGCACCACAACCTGGGTGACAGAGCGAGACTCCATCTAAAAAAAAAA